>NC_056744.1:368771457-368958957 GCF_019279795.1 Protopterus annectens | reverse complement strand
CTTCAAGTCTAGGAATGCTCAGTTGTACTCTTTTTTTCATCTCTAACTTCTTCTCAACTACCTGTCTTATTGCAAGCATTGGGTCAGTTGTGTTCCCTCCCAAGCTGAATCTGAACTGCATCTCCCATCTTACTTTCTACTACCCAGTACATTTGTTTATTAATCACTCTCTCCAGAACTTTCATACAGAGTGACAAGAGTTTGATACCTCTGTACTGCCCACAGTTATGAATGTCTCCTTTGTTCTTGTACACCGGCACTAGTATGCATATTATCCAGTCTTCTGGAATATGCCTCTCTCTCCATACTGCTAGGAGTGCCCTCGGGAGTTCCCTCTCACCCAGCATCTTCATCACATCTATTGTGACCTCATCTGAGCCTGCTGCTTTCCCTGATTTCATTTTACTTGGCTCTCTTTTTACTTCTTCTAGGGTGGGCTCCTTCTCCTCTTTCATCGTAGGCTGTGTCTGGGGCAGTACAACTTCAGTGGGGTTTTCTTTATTCAGAAGCTGTAGGAAGTACTCCTTCCATCTGACTCTGATGTCCTGTTGACTGGTGAGCAGGGTGTTGCTGGCATCCCTTATGAACAGTGTCTGTCTACCTTCCTCTTTGTTTTAGCACAAAAGCTCTACCAGGTTGCAAGGCAATCTACTAAGTCACTTTCCAGAAGCTGTTCTTTGCTACTGGAAGCTGGTAGAGCGTCTCTGGTGCCGTGTTCTTTGCTACTGGAAGCTGGTAGAGCGTCTCTGATGCCGTGTTCTTTGCTACTGGCACTCTTCTCTTAGCCTGTTTGTTATTTTGTTAGCCGACTAATATTCTTTCTTAGCCTGGACAGTCTTTTCTAACTCCCATGTTTTTCTGCTCTACTCCTTTCTTTTGATGACTTCCTAGATTTCGGAGTTCCACTACCAGCTTTGCTATTGGACCTTGCTTCCATATCTGGATAGGCCACATATCAGTTTTACAGTCCAAACATATGCTGTTATGAGGCACTTCCACCTCTTCTTCAACTACACCTATTTCCTTTCTCTTCCTGAAATGCTAGAGCCCTGTGTAATTATTTGAACTCTTGCGCTTTCTCTCCAGTCAGCTTCCAGGTCTTCAGCCTAGTCTCTGTGAACCTTAGAGCCTTCTTTAACCACTACTTGTACCTGATCGTGGCAACTAGTGGGTTTATGCTGTGGGCCAAC
Organism: Protopterus annectens; assembly: GCF_019279795.1. Classification (NCBI taxonomy): domain Eukaryota; kingdom Metazoa; phylum Chordata; order Ceratodontiformes; family Protopteridae; genus Protopterus; species Protopterus annectens. The sequence continues at coordinate 368,957,767 of NC_056744.1, read as the reverse complement.
TGTCTCATTGGGGATGACATTGCAATCCCTAATTCTATCCCAAAACCCTTTCCTTACTAGGAGAAAGTCCATCCGTGTTGCAAGATGACCACTCTTGTATGTGATCTTGCGACTGTCTCTCTTGCTGAACCATATGTTGGCCACCATCAAGCCATTTGCCAAACACAAGTCTAGAATGGCGTCTCCCTCTTTATTCATTTATTTAACCATGTAGATCAAGGCAGTCCTCATATCCTGCTCTCTGTCCCAATATGTGCATTCAAGTCATCCATTATCAAACACCAATTCTTGTTGTCCTACTTTATTTATTACATAACTGCTAGCTAAATGCACTCTTTTCCCCACTATCACAACCCTGCTGTGGGGCACAGGCTGAGATTATTAGTGCCTTATTCCACTGGAGTCTGATTGTTGTGATTCTTATTACATATAATGACATTAATGCTGTAGAATACCCGCAAGTACGGCCAGTGCAACGGCCCAAAACTCCTAAATGACGCTAATCAAAAAAGGAGCCAGCACAAATCGGTGTGGATAAATATATTATAACTCATACATAGGCAGATAGCCTAGTATCTACCTATGAACCTATATGCGTGGATGGGAAATCGCAAATTCACCCCTGGGATCTCTTCCGTGTCCCTGCTAGACAGAGGCACAGTAAACTAATCTTAAAAGGGTACCTTCTGTGACCTACTTTACAGAGGCACAGTAGGCTAATCTAATAGGGAGGCAGAAGCCAAATACACTCTGGCTAGGCTTATAAATGCCCTAGGGCAGATAGCCTAGTATCTACCTATGAACCTAGTGTATTAAAAAATACACAAAACCGTCATATTCACCAAAAATACATCAGACCGGTTTCGGCAATGTTGCCTTCTTCAGTGAACAAAAACAGTAGGACAAAAATTCTCTCCAACAGATCCATTATATACATATAAGAATCAATTACCAATTAAACAATTATTGAATTGAACAGGGTTTTAAAAGTAATCATTCAACCAGGTGGAAATAATCCACCGAGCTTGACTATCCATTTCTTTTCTTTTACATTAGGCATCTCATGCAATCTTGCCTTATCATGTGTTTTGTGTAAAATGCATTCAATAATTGTAAATATAAATGACCCAGTTTTATGTTTGCAAATATGTTTGTACTAGCTTGTTTGCAGTTCTTGATGTCACTCATATGTTCACTTATCCGCAATCTAAGTGGTCAAGACGTTTGTCCAACATAAAATACTGGACATGTACAACTTGCCAGATATATCACCCAGTTAGTGCTACAAGTAGCAAAAAAAGTAATATCAAACACATAAGGTGTATTCTGGCTTGTAAAACTGCCAGTTCTGTAAACTTTAGAACAATTACAACAATGGCCACATGGATTACATTCCATAAGTTTGTCCCCCATCATAGTTCTCTGGATAAAGGACCTATCCTGATTCTGACACCTTTTATAATGGTTGAACAAAGAGCTTAATGACTGGCCCTTGTTTCTGAAGAAGTCTGATTATTGACGAAAGCGCTTAACTTGTTGTTTTATCATTTTTAAACTGTGACTTTATGTGTATTTGTACTTCATTTTGATCATTGGATTGAGTAAAGAATTTTTTTATTATTCGGGCTCCGTCTCGTTGGATACCACCCTGCATCTGCTGTTCATTCTAATAATTGTTCTTACCATATTGTAGCTGTATCTTGTCCTCTTTTCAGGTGCTATGCACTTCTTTAGGAAGCTACTGATTTCTTTTACTGGTGAACATTCAACATCTGTGAAATCCAGGACAATGTTCCATTCTCAGATTGTCTATGGACCTATCCTTTTATATACATGTACCCCTTTGTTAAGCCTCAACTGTAATAGCACAGTTAGAAATCTGGGTGGAGACCTTTGATAACCTGGAATCCTTAAAAAAGGATCTAGTATTTTTCTCAACATCTGCATATTGGGGAATACAGTTATACAGAATATTTTGCTATTCTACTGCTGTTTTTAGGGCTACAGCTAAAAAGCCATTACAGGAAATGTAAGCTATTATAACAAACTTAAAAGAATTTGTTTGGGGGGATGTTATCTTCCATTCTGGTAGTGCTTAGAATCTGTTCTTGTACACTATGTTACATATTGGTACACTTATTTCTTAATGCTAATTTATTTACTTATTAAAACATGTAAATGCCAGGGAACCAAGCATGCTACATTGTAAAAATCAAAACTGTAACAGTCCAATTCAGTAAAATAACCAACTGCAAGACCGAGCTTATTTTGGGAATGGATAACAGTCACTTGTCTTTGCTATGGGGCTTATCTGCCCTAGGGATTTTCTTGGTGTGTGTGTGTGTGTGTGTGTGTGTGTGTGTGTGTGTGTGTGTGTGTGTGTGTGTGTGTGTGTGTGTGCGTGTGTGTGTGTGTGTGTGTGTGTGTGTGTGTGTGTGTGTGTGTGTGTGTGTGTGTGTGTGTGTGTGTGTGTGTGTGTGTGTGTGTGTGTGTGCGTGTGTGTGTGTGTGTGTCACATGTTGATTCCTCTGCTACTCTTATCTACTGGTCTAGAGTCATAAGGCCGCAGTCAGGAGCAACATGTTTTTCACAAACCCAGACCTCTGGGACTGTACAGAGATTACTGATAAAGTGCCACCCTAGGGTCAAACTTTATATGGGACAGGTTTCTCCCTGCCTTTTTATGGTATTTCAGGCATCAGACTGCCCTCTCCAATTTGTAAGCAGGACTAAAATGTCATCCTTGCATGTGTTGTGTGCAGCAAGGTTGATTAGAACTGACTTGGTATTTAATAAGGGTATGCCCCAAAAGGTTGGCCTGGAATTTATCCACACAGACCTAGACTGACAACTGCTTGGGGGCTTTGTCTAGAGTCTTTTATTTCATCGGATCATCATATACTTAACTGTGCTAGGCAGGAGGAATGCCAGTGGGGAAGAGGCCAGCTGTTAACCATTGAGTTTGCAGCTGAAGAAGGTGAAAGCTTGGAGATTTAATACTGCTGAATATGTTATGAGTGTAGGAGTGAAATGTAGATACCTCTTTGTTCAGAGGTTCATAAGCGATAACTGTATTAATGGCCCTACAGGCCTTTTTTTAAGCCTATTCATTCTTTACTAAATGTATATGACAGGATTTGATACCCAAGGGTAATTTTAAGGGTAGTTGTAGTTGAGGGTATTTTCTAAGGGGTGACTGGGGGTATGTGAGGTAAATCTGTCCGGCGACAGACTTGTTATAACCTTTGGCTCAGTTCACAAAAATCTTGGTACATTGTTGTGTATCACCTTTGAGGTTGCCAACACAGCTGAAGAAAGCCTCCCAGACAATGGCCAAACACAAGGTTATTTTTCCTCATGTTTGGCTTTGGTAGGTTTGATTTGATTATGATTTCTAAGCTTATAAGAGCAATATTTAAAATATGTCCCTATTGTTTGAACCCATGTCTCACCATTATTCTAGGCTTTGTCCACATTTTTTTGCAATAAGAGGCTGAGAGGCATGTTAAACCCCCCTCGGTACTCGCTTGTGCACAGAAGGCCAGCTGCTGCTCTGGAACTCCTTACTCTTACAAAATTATACTGGAAGTCCCTGAAGAATGAATTGTGAAAGCAACATGGTTCATAGGTTGGTACTAGGCTATCAGCCCTAGGGGCCTATACAAGCCTAGCCATAACAATTCTCTGGCTATTTCTTCCCGCAATATTTACTTCCCTGGACCCCTGTCTAGCAAGGTGACTGACAGGAAATTCACCCCAGGGATCACATCTCCCATCCATCCAATCATCAAGATTCCATTTGAAGAGGGCCAAGGAGGCGCTCTGCTTGACATGTATGGGCAGTGTATTCCAGAGTCTGGGGAGTTTCTGGGTCAGGAACCTATCCCTCCAGCATGTTTTGTTTATTGTTATGACAAGGTTCAGATCCCTGGAGCGTGTGGCTCTGAGGGATTGGGATTTCTTTAAGTGCAGCATGTCCAACAGCTCAGGGTTTGACATGGCCTTGTATGTTAAGCAGAGATCACCTCTGAGTAGATGATCTGCCACAGAGTATAGCTGGAGTTTTTTTTTTTTAGACAGTCAGCATAGGGCAACTGCTTTAGGCCTGTGATTCTTTTAGTGAGGTATTTCTGCAGCCTTTCCAGCTGTTGCAGACGTCTTGTAGGGTACATACCAAACAGGGCGTTGTACTCTATGCTGTTGTTGTCTTTCGGCTTTTTCCGGTTAGGTGTTGCCACAGCGGAACTCTGGTCCGCTAATGATTGGCAGTAGATTTTTACGAACGCCGAGGTGCCAGCTCGATGTTCAACCTTCCACGAAGGCACACCCATTTACACATGTCTTTCGAACACCCACCCAACCGCGGGGAGGACATGCAGACTCCACACAGAAGGCACTCCCCGCACTCCAGCCAAGAATCAAACGGGAGAACCACTTGCTGTGAGGCAACAACCCTACCGCCACACCACCACGGCTAATATAATGGATCTAATGAGGGATGAGTACAGTGGGACAATGACCTCTTTTTTTTCTGGATGAAAAGCCCTTAGTGATGAGGTGTGCCACATAGAAGGATTTCCTGACTCTTGTGGCGATGTGGTTATCGAAGGTGAGACCACTGTCCACCTGTGTCCCTAAGTCTCTCATCACACTTTAGTGTACTGCCACCTATGTGGTAATTCATGGGTACATGACTTTTCCCAAAGGGGATAACTATACATTTCTTGGCATTAAGCTTGAGCCCATGGCTCTGGCATCAAGCATCTGTTTCTGTATGGCACTTTTGTAGAATATCCACATCATTTGGGGATTCAATAATGGCTTCCAGTTTGCAGTTATCTGCGAACCTTGTTAACCAGAGTCCCTTAGTGTTGGCCTGTACTTCAGAGAAGTAGATGCCAAACAAGAGCGGTCCCAGGACTGAACCCTGAAGTACTCCGCTTGTCACTTGTCTGGAGCTGGATTTGGAGTCAGTTACTTTTACAGTCTAGGTTCTGTCAGTAAGCCAGTTGGCAACCCATCGAGTGACGTAGGGATTTATGCCCAGCTTAGTAAGTTTATCTATGATTCCAGAGTGGGGGATGGTGTTGAAGGCATTGGCAAGGTCCAGATAGACTGTGTGAACCGCCTTATCCTCGTCCACAGTTCTGGAGACTGATTCAAAGAAGTCAATCAGGTTCAGGAGACAAGATCGGCCCTTCATGAACCCAAACTGGATGGGGTCCAGTGTTTGAAGGTTGCCAATGTCTTTGTTTATAAGTTCCATGACAATGCGTTCCATACCCTTGCAGATCAGGCTCGTCAGACTGATGGAACGGCAGTTCCCGGGATCCAAGGTGGATCCCCCGTTGTGGAGTGGGATAACTGTAGCTGTGTGCCACTCAGTGGGCACGAAGCCTGAGGTGAGGCTATGATTAAACATGATACTTATGTGAGGTGCCAGTTCATTTTGTAGTTCATGTAATACACAGCCTGGGATGTCATCTGGTCCCATGGATGCTGTATTCATAGCTTTGGAGAGTGCGGTTTCTACCTGTGTGGCCGGGATTACCGGAATTTGTCAATCTTTTGGTAATGAGATGGGCCCTTTAGGGGTGAAGTTGGCACTAAATTGATCTGCCAGGATATTGGCAATATCCTTGGGATCAGTATATTTAATGCCACTCTGCTGTAGCTCAGGGCATATCTGAGCACTGCTATTTAGATTCTTGACATAACTATAGAATGCCTTGTGGTTGTCTTTGGAATCTTTGGCAATTTTATTTTCGTAACTAGCTTTGGAGGATTTTATGAAGGATCTCAGCTTCTTACTGAGGCTGGTAAGGGAGCTTTTTGCATCCTGTGACTTTCCTCTTTTCTGCAACAGTTTCTTTCTTCTGTTGTACAGTTTGTTTATGGCAGGGGACCACCAGATTGACTTCCTTTTTTTGGAGGACAGCGTTTTGGTTCTATTTGGGATGGCACGATTCATGCACGAGTGGATGTGCTCGTACAGTGCCTTAGTGTAGGATTCAGCAGTTGAACTTTCAGCTCCCGTCTGCATGGGTGCCACGGAGTTTGTCACTTCTGACTTGAGTAGCATGAAGATGGCTTTGGAGAAGTTTTTTACGGAGGTTTCCTTACTGGGGGGTGAGGGTGGGATGTGGATGTCAAGGGTGACTTACTTATGGTCAGACCTGACCAATGAGGGTGACCACTGGTGTGGAGCATCTATCTCCCATGTTGGTAATGACCATGTTGGTCACTGGCAAAGCAGTGAAAGAGGAAGCAAAGATCTGGAAATTGTGCCTTATGAATTATGCACAAAGTTTATCATGCTCCTTTCAGTCACTAGCCTAACATTCATTTTGTGTTCTCTATTACTTTCAAAATTAGGTCCAGAGTTTTAAAAGTTCTTGTGAAATCAGCTGCTTTGTGACTTGTGAAATAAACACTACTGCTATTTGATGAACCCATCCTAACCTCCAGTACTTGCTTGCCTCTCAACTACTTAAACTGATCAAAAATAACACTTTCCTCCCACTAGCTTCCAGACTATTCAGAAATCTAACAGTATATGACTGTAAACATCTTAACCACATGTCCTCTCAGCCAAACCCACCAAACTAGGCTTCATTGCACAGTCCATGCTTTCTTAGTCCTTGTTGCCAAACTGTGGGAACCCTCTCACTTCTTTTTTTAGAGATCATTCCTCTTACCCCATTTTCCATTCAAAAATAAAACCACATTTCAAAACTCTAGGAAAATGCAACTGCCATCTCTGTGGTCATACAACAGGCATTGTCATTCCACTCTTCTGTCTACATACATTACTCTGACTCTGTGTTGACTGTAATTCTTTCAGCATACCAACTTTGACGCCACTCTATATTTAATGCAAGTATATACTGTGTTTTTTTTAGTCATTCTTTATAGAATGTCATTTACCTATTGCTTTTCAATGGGATCAGTGCTCTACCTGCTACCAAATTCAAAATAAAACAAATAAATAAACATTTCCCAGCATATGTGCTTGTAATGCTCCACTTCAGGACACAATCTAGTTTGCCTAATCTTGGACACACACTGCCTATCATTTTCACTATAACATCTCTTCTCTAACTCCTGACATGTTGCTACTCTGATGCAAACATTGTACAGAGCGACTTTTATTTTTACTACCTTCTTAAGACATTTTTCCCCATTGCATATTAACTACTCCTTTGTTTTTAGTGTGCTCTTTTACTGTGTAAATTATTTTTTTGTTCTGCTTGGTCTTATTCTGGGATGAGACTGAAATGGGTCTAATAGGACCAGTGCTGTATCCCAGTTAAATTCAAAATAGATAAAAATAAATAGATAAAATAAGTACTACCCTGTTAATGCCACCCCTCCTAGGCACTCTTTTAGTTCATGCTGCAGAGTTTTAGGAGCAGTGCATGCAAACTGAATTGTAGCTACAATGCTCTTACATTACGGCAGACCTGTGCACCCACTGTGTTCTCATATCACATAGGGCATTTACAATGACTGCCATTTAGTTACAATGATGATGCATTGCAATGTACAGGGTTGATCTCAGGTGAAAATGGTGCCAAAAGCATAGGGTAAAGGTGCCACTACCTGTTTCACCCCAGCTGCCCGCACTCAGCCTCCAGGGCTCTCCCATCATGGGCTCCCCACACCATATACATTACTTTTTTCTTCCTTTTCTCACATTTTGCCTTACTCTAGCGTTTTTAAGAAGCCATGGCTTTCTATGCTGTGAAGTACTTAAATGTTTTTTACAATCTTTTCATCCAGTAAGAGCATGAACAAAAATTATAGGTAAGGAAAGAAATTCAGTGTTGCTGTACAACCTTTCTTTTTTGCATCCTTTCCACACATCTTAACTTGCCAAGACAGTATAGTAACAATGGTATAAGAAATAACTCAATTAAGTCAGGGGACTGTGGACCCCCAGAAGCCATAGGGTTAGAGGTGTTCTAAGGTGCATTTTAGAGTATTTTTCCAACCTTTTGATTCAGTGGTAGCCTGAAAAAAATCATTATCAAGAAAAAATGTTCATTCTTATTTTGTTTCTTTCCATGAACACACAACATTGTGTCTAAGGCTTAATGTTCAAAGCTAACAAAATATTACCTCACAAAACTCTAACACTCCTCTAGGTTGGTCTCTATGGGCACAAATCAATAATCTAACACCATCCAGCAGTAAAAAAATAAAACAACTTAGCTAGACAGAAATACTGCTCAAAACTGCTCTGCTTTTTTTAATGGAGATGAAAAGTTGACCTTGCAGTTTTAAACTCTTTCCTTATTTACATGCAAATAGTTTCTGGGTGTGAACTTAAAACACTACTCTAGGAACAAACATGGGTGCTGTCCCAAAGGTTTTCATTTTTCTGTGGAACATAACCGATTACTTCTGCAGGTCAAGGCCTAGAACCAGCTAACAAATGCAAAACAAAAAGGTGGACTGCCATCAGTGGCCATGTTCCAAAATGCTGAACTCTAGATTTTGCTTAGAAATGTGCCAGAAGAAGCCTGAGATTTTCCAACATGACATACAGACCCCCAACAGGCCGAAAATGAACAATTTCCTTCTGGAACTGCATTACCAGTCAGTATAAGATAATGGGGTTGCCTGTAACTGGTACGTGGATAACAAAAACAGCAAAGTAGCCCAACCCAGTACTGACCAAGTGTCTTAGGCAAACCAATACCTTTAAAGAGACATAACTCATGACCAGCAGTAATGAGCTCACTTATTGGAACAAGTTTCCTGCACGTCCTCCTCACAGCCAACACAATTTCCTTCATCAAAGAAGCCAAAATGTTTGATTCAACAGGAGCTTCAAAAATAAGACATGCAAATGATCCAGAACTCTGATGTGTGATGAAGGAACCAAATATATCAGTGTAAGTCTCTTCCTGTCCAGGAGAACTTACCTCTGAGAAAACATGAAGGATGGCTGACAGACAAAATGTCTACCTGTGACATAGGACAGCTAGCTGACATCAGGATGTCCTGGGAATGTATTTCAATATCTTTATTGGGATCTTTTGTATGACAGAGAACAGTTGATGCACAAGAACATATCTGGCCAAGGAAAGTAAAGCGCATACAGAATTTGAATCCTCCCTGTACAGAAGTGAAAATGAATTTTTTTTTTTACTTAGTTATTTTTGCAGAAGCAACAATATCTATATAGATAGTTTTTCAAAGGCAAATCCTGTCTTGGGTTTTGACTGTGAAAAGCTGTCAGGCCACTGTAGTCTACTGGGAAGTGGACAGTTTACGAGTGTTCATTTCCAGAGTGAAGTGCCACACCCACACAGCTAGCTGTACACACCTGGGGTAAGAATAGCTGAAATACACTCTCTATACCCGTAGGTCATAGACAGCCCTAAGGAAGACATTCCCCGACAAACTGAAAATCAGACACTTTTACCCTCTTGATACAATTAACTCTTGAACTAAGTTAGTAAGCTACTGTCATAATGTTCTGCTTGACCAAGGGAAGGATAGGGCATCAGTAAGTGGACATGTCCTGCTCTGCTCCACTCTGCTTTTGCACCAGGTCTTCTCTACTGTACCCACCGAAATAAATACCCCCTAGTAGAGGTGGCTTACCTTGATTAGATCCTGCTGGGCTTTCTGGTTCTTGCCAAGGGCCTCGATGTTGGCAGTTTGCAGCTGTATCTCTTTGCTCTGTTCATCAATAACAGATTGCAGGTTTGAAAGCTCCAGCTGTTTTGGGAAAAAGAAAGAAAAATACTTGTATATTACAAGGTAGTTTAAAATGCTTACTTTGTGGTGAGCTGTTCTGAAAAAAAAGTATGTTTTTGGTGAAATAACCAAACTTTACATCCCTGACTACAGCTAGAAAGGCCCACATACTAGTCAAAATCTTACTCACCTAACCCAGTATGTCAAGAATAAACGAGAGACTCCTAATCCATATTATCAGGGGGAAAACGAGGTACAATAATAACTTAAAAAACTGTAGAAAGCACCAGTGCTTTTTACCAGATATTCAAAGCAAGCACACAAATGAAAGCAGTTAACACATAAATATAATGGATCGGTCCTACTGCATTGGAGTAAGGTGTTTGACCAAGATGCTGGTGACTCACATTCAGAAACAGGCTGACAGAACCACAGAAGTGAAAGGGAGATGGCAGAGTAAGCTTTTAGCCTATTGCTAGAAGCAGAGTCTGAAAGACCCTCTCACTGGAGGATGAATGGGTAAATTTGTACAACATAAGGCCATAAAGGCGAACCTATGACACGTGTGTCAAAGGTGACACACCATAATATTTTCGTTGACACTCGAGTTACCAAAAAAGTTAACTAACACTTGTCCATTTTTTTTATCTGCATTGTCCAGAAATAAATTGCTTTGTACAGATGTTAAGACATTTACAATGTAAACCCAGAATTCTACATTGTCTCCACCTTTCTTCAAGCGGACTGGTTAATCTGCAAGCTCAGATAACCAATCACCACAAGATTCAGCAGCACGCAAGAGAAGGAAGTTGAAATTACGCACCTCAGGACAGTTATCTTTAGGAAGGTTGAGTCTATGGCGTGTGCAGGAAGTCTGTCAAGTCCACTCATACTTGAGGATAATATTGGTGGCATCACCTCTCCACTCTCAGTAAGAAAAAAGGTAAGTTGTGAAAGCTTATTTATTTAAAAAATGCAAGTGGCATTAAAAAAATTAAAAAAAAAAAAAAAAAAAACTTAAAACAGTAAACGAGCTTATTAAAGACTTGGTCATTTTATGATTAAAGACAAAAGCGTATGTTTGTACGTCTCATATTTGGTTTTTGATTAGAAATTGTTTGGAAATATTAGTGGTTTAAAGTGGTTCATATGAAATATAACTGGAGCATTAGTGGAGCACTGTCAGAGTCTCTGGGGGCAGGCGAGTGTGTGTTCCTTACTAGTTTGTCTCTTCTGGAACTGGCTCTTGATGGAAATGCAAGAGAAGGATGGCCATGCCCTATTGAGGGGCGGCAGTGTGCCAAGACAGCAGATGTCCTGTGCACTGCTGAAGACAGAGATTAATGCACACAACCCTCCCTTACTTATACATATTACCTCTAAAATTACACAGCTGTGTGTGTGTGTGGGGGGGGGGGGGAGGACTAAATAAATTCTGAATTTCTGCTGGCACAAAACAGAAACTATACTGGATTTGCCTGAGATCAGTAGCTGCCATGCTTACCATTAATCTATATGTGATAAGCTGAAACCTCACCCATTTCGGCGAGCAGTGAAAGATGGCTAAAGTAGTGCCAGAGAGGTAACACATCATCAAATTAAGTCATACGTTGTGAATAAAAATGTGGAACGGTTTCCTCAGCTCAGTGATTGTACGTGGGCCAGCACATTGGATCTTTTTTACAGACCTCTCGGTTCACATGAATGAACTGAACTTAAAGTTACAGGGTTTTGGCAAAAGTACTGAAGTTATGTTTGGATACATAAAAGCCTTTGAAACTAAACTTCAAATTTTTAAAGAAGATGTGGGGACTAAAACCTACAAGTATTTTCCTCAACTAAAAAAAATATTTTGAGGTTGTCAGCTCGGATATGCAAAATGAAATGCAGCCCTTGCATAGAAAGTACCAGCACATTTTAAACTCAGTAATTGATCAGTGTGGTGGAAGATTTAGTCAATTCAGAAGTTTAGAACAGGCAAAATAAGTATACGGATGCAGTCATCTACAGTACTATGGAATTAAATGATTTCCAATGGCTACAATTTGAAGGATTAGAGCTGCAGTTAGCAGAGTTCCAGGCTAGCATCTGGACTCAAGTGTTTGTCGACCTCAGGTCTAAACTTGAGGATCTGGAAAAAAAAATCACCTGCAGAATGAAGCGTGCCACTACAAACAAGAAATTCTGAATGCTTGGAATTGAATACTGATAACCTTTAGCACCCTTAAAAATCTAGCAATGGCTATACTAAGGCCTTATTCTCAGCATTAAACAACATTAAAATGGAAAAAAGGAACCAACTGACAGTTAAAGTTAGTGCTGCTTGCTTGGGCTTGAAGTGCACAAAGTACCTACCTTCAATTTCAGACGTATCTATTAAAACTCCGCAACAAAAAGCCATTTATATAAGAGGTGTTAATAAAATGGTGGGAGGGTACGGTGGTAGGGTGTATTAAGTAGGGAGGAATGCATGTTACCACAATGTTACTGCAAACGGCAGCAAAAAGAAGATGGAAAAATGTAAAAGTTATATGCATATACCCTCTTAAGGAGTAGCCAGCTGTTAAAGAGAATATTAATTTTATAAAGCTCCAAGTCAAGGAGATAGGAAGTAATAGGGGTCACAGTACTTCAGGAAAGTCAGGTGGGGAGGAGTAATGGACATTTGACCTCTTATTGTTTGTGTCTTTCGGCTTTTTCCCGGTTAGGGGTCGCCACAGCGGAACTCTTGTCCACTAATGATTGGTAGAAGATTTTTACATGCCGAGTTACCAGCTCTGACGCACAACCTTCAACGAAGGTACGCCCCTTCACGCATGTCTCCATACAGAAGACGCTTTAGCTGAGAATCAAACGGACAACATCTTACTGTGAGTCGACAAGGCTACCGCAGCACCACCACCGCAGTACATTTGACCTCTTATAAAAACAAAATTAAAAAAAGTGCTTCTATCCCCCTACTGAAGTGAGGTTAAAATGCACATTTTAAACTTCTAAAAACTTCCACCACCATATCAGCACAACACACACCAAATTAAATTGTCTGTGTAAACACAGACTAAGCACTAGTTTAACTTCCTCTACAGAAATCACACACCAGCCATGATAAAGCCACATCACCTTGCAAGCTGCTGTACTGTTCACATGACAAGATACACTACTGACCACTGTGCAACAAACAAATTTAGGCAAGTGAGATTTGTCCCCAGTAGTGACATTACAAATATGGAATCTGGAAAAACAGACAAACAGATGTGGAAATATCTCTCTCTCAGCTGCAAAGTGTGGCAGTTAGTGCAGAGGGTTAATTTTTATCATTTGTTAAGACTCTGCTTCCTGTATTGCAGGGTTTGATTCTCTCAGCCTCTACTTGCCTACGTTGAGACTTTAAGCAAGTCACTGAAACAGACCATGCTCTGGGACGATCGGGAACTTGTCTAGTGTTCTGGGACAATCAGGAACTTGTCTAGTGCTCTGGGATGATCGGGAACTTGTTTAGACTACATGGTCTTCTCTGGATTGCATTCCTCCTAGCTAGACATGAACCTACATATGACATGAAATGAAACTCAGAAACCAGTCAATTAACATATTCCACAAACTGCGAAAGAAATCAGAAACCTACTGACAACTGCTGAAAGAACACTTCAAGGTCTGCACTTTGTGAGATTTGCCTTATAATACATACCATTAAGTTTGCTTGAAAGTTCTGATTACTACATTTTGCTGCCATACAAGATGAGCTCCACAGGAGCAAAGTAAAAGGACAGAAATTAATCTACCCTGTTAAACTAAACAGCAGAAAAAGCAAACAGAAAAACAGATGTATCAACTTACACTACACAAAGCCATGTTCCTTAAATGCAGCGACAATACAAAAGCAAACACAAACACACACATAGGTTCATAGGTTGGTACTAGGCTATCGGCCCTAGGGCCTAGACAAGCCTAGTCATAACAACTCCCTGGATATTTCTTCCCACAATATCTACTTCCCTGGACCCCTGTCTAGCAGGGCGACTAACGTGATCCCTGTGGTGAATTTCCTATCTCCCATCCAATCGTCAAGCTTCCTTTTGAAGTGCGCCAAGGAGGCGCTCTGCGTGACATGTATGGGCAGTCTATTCCAGAGTATGGGGAGTCTCTGGGTCAGGAACCTAACCCCCCAGCATGTTTTGTTCATTGTGATGACAAGGTTTAGATCCCTGGAACGTGTGGCTCTGAGGGATTGGGATTTCTTTAAGTGGTGCATGTCCAACAGCTCAGGGTTTGACATGGCCTTGTATGTCAAGCAGAGATTGCCTCTGAGTAGACGATATGTGACAGAGTATAGCTGGAGTTTTTTTAGACGGTCAGTATCTCTTTCACCATCTTCTACCAGTGTACACCAAGTTAACTAATGTATGGCATTTCAGGGCTGGCTATTAAAACCACAAGCTACTAATAAGCTTCCTCCTGCAGTTCTAGGTTTGAGTCTGTTTATTTTCATCTGATTACGGTGTGAATCTGAGAAAGTCAGTTAAGCACAATGCTTTCAGATTGCCACTGAAAAGCGGTAGCACTTGTGCCGAATGGATTTACCACTTTAACAAAATAAACACACTCCCTTTCTAAGCCTCCCTTTTGTCCACTAGAAGCACAATGTGCATTCAGCAGCTCTCTGGCACCTAGAGACAAGAGGAACAGATTCTGTAGCTGCTCCACCATTAACACTACAGCACTTTCACAACCTCATCTTCCAAAAAAAATTCCATAAGTTTCCTCTCACCTTCACCCTTCATGTTGAGTAGACTGGTGCATTTGTCTCTCTCCATACCACAGTGCATTCCTTAGATATCAACAGCTGGTCTTTAGCATACTTAGACTTCTGGCTATCCTCTATCATTTCAAAGTTTAATTGATTTTTTCTTCATTCTTCTGCACAGCTAAAGAATTATGCAATATTAACCATCACTATCAGCCTTTCCTTTACCTGCCCCAACTCCCCCTTTTTACCTTCCCCATGTAACCCCCAGCTTTGTTCATAGGTTGGTACTAGGCTATCGGCCCTAGGGCCTATACAAGCTTAGCCATAACAATTCCCTAGCCATTTCTTCCCACAATATTTACTTCCCTGGACCCCTGTCTAGCAAGGCGACTGATATGATCCCAGAGGTGAATTTGCTATCTCCCATCCAATCGTCAAGGTTCCTTTTGAAGACGGCCAAAGAGGCGCTCTGCTTGACATGTATGAGCAGTCTATTCCAGAGTCTGGGGAGTCTCTGGGTCAGGAACCTATCTCCCCAGCATGTTTTGTTCATTGTGATGACAAGGTTTAGATGCCTGGAGCGTGTGGCTCTGAGGGACTGGGATTTCTTTAAATGCAGCATGTCCAACAGCTCTGGGTTTGACATGGCCTTGTATGTTAGGCAGAGATTGCCTCTGAGTAGACGATATGCGAGTATAGCTGGTGTTTTTTTAGATGGTCAGCATAGGGCATCTGCCTTAGGCCTGTGATTCTTTTAGTGAGGTATTTCTGCAGCCTTTCCAGCTGTTGCAGATGTCTTGTGAGGTACATACCAAACGGGGTGCTGTACTCTATAATGGGTCTAATGAGGGATGAGTACAGTGGGATAATTACCTCCTTTTTCTGGATGAAAAGCCCTTAGTGATGAGGTGTGCCACAGAGAAGGATTTCCTGACTGTTGTGGTGATGTTGTTATCGAAGGTGAGACCACAGTCCATCTGTGTCCCTAAATGTCTTATCACACTTTCGGTGTTTAGTGTACTGTAATTCACGGGTACATGTTTTTTCCCAAAGGGGATAACTATGCATTTCTTGGCATTGAGCTTGAGCCCATGGCTCTGGCACCAAGCATCTGTTTCTGTAAGGCCCTTTTGTAGAATATACACATAATTTGGGGATTCAATAATGGCTCCCAGTTTGCAGTCATCTGCGAACTTTGTTAGCCAGAGTCCCTTAGTGTTGGCCTGTACTTCAGAGAAGTAGATGCCAAACAAGAGCGGTCCCAGGACTGAACCCTGAGGTACTCCAATTTTCACTTGTCTGGACTTGGATTTGGAGTCGGCTACTTTTACAGTGTGGGTTCTGTCAGTAAGCCAGTTGGCAACCCATCGAGTGACATAGGGATTAATGCCCAGCTTAGTAGGTTTATCTATGATTCCAGAGTGGGGGGTGGTGTCAAAGGCCTTGGCGAGGTCCAGATAGGCTGTGTGGACCCTTTTACCCTCGTCCACAGCTCTGGAGACTGATTCGAAGAAGTTAATCAGGTTCAGCAAACAAGATCAGCCCTTCACAAACCCAAACTGGGTGGGGTCCAGTGTTTGAAGGTTGCCAATGTTTTTGTTTATAAGT
This sequence comes from Protopterus annectens, assembly GCF_019279795.1. NCBI lineage: Eukaryota > Metazoa > Chordata > Ceratodontiformes > Protopteridae > Protopterus > Protopterus annectens. The sequence continues at coordinate 368,941,701 of NC_056744.1, read as the reverse complement.
TTCATGTTCTTGCAGATCAGGCTCGTCAGACTGATGGGGCGGTAGTTGCCCGGATCCAATTTGGATCCCCCCCTTGTTGAGTGGGATAACTTTAGCTGTGCGCCACTCAGTGGGCACGAAGCCCGAGGTGAAGTTATGACTAAACATGACACTTAGGTTAGCTGCCAGTTCATTTTGTAGTTCATGTAGTACACAGCCTGGGATGTCGCCTGGTCCCATGGATGCTGTATTTTTAGCTTTGGAGAGCGCAGTTTTTACCTGTGTGGTCATTACTACCAGAATTTGGCAATCTTTTGCTATTGAGATGGGCCCTTTAGGGGGTGAGAGGGGGATGAAGTTGGCACTGAATCGATCTGCCAGGATATTGGCAATATCCTTGGGATCAGTATATTTAATGCCATTCTGTTGTAGCTCAGAGCAGATCTGAGCATTTCCATTTAGATTCTTGACATAGCTATAGAATGTCTTGTGGATGTCTTTGGAATATTTGGCAATTTTATTTTCGTAACTAGCTTTGGATGATTTTATGAGGGATCTCAGCTTCTTACTGAGGCTGGTAAGGGAGTTTTTTGCATCTGGGATTTTCCTCTTTTCTGCAACAGTTTCTTCCTTTTGTTGTAAAGTTTGTTTATGGCAGGGGACCACCAGATTTGTCTTCCTTTTTTTGGAGGAGAGCATCTTGGTTCAATTTGGGATGGCACGATTCATGCAAAAGTGGATGTGCCTTAGTGTAGTTTTCAGCAGTCGAACTTTCAGTTCCATTCTGCATGGGTGTCATGAAGTTTGTCACTTCTGACTTGTGTAGCATGAAGTTGGCTTTGGAGAAGTGTTTTACAGAGGTTTCCTTACTGGGAGGTGGGGGGAGGGATGTGGATGTCAAGGGTGATTAACTTATGGTCAGACCTGACCAATGAGAGGGTGACCATAGGTGTGGAGCATCGATTTCCCATGTTGGTAATGACCAGGTCTAGGTTATTGGAGGCCCTGGTGGGACTATGGATTAGTTGATCCAGGGCATTGGAAATTTATGAATTCCAAGAACCGTTGGGAAAAGGTGTTGGTACACGAGTAGTTTTCCCAGTTAATGGCAGGGTAGTTGAAATCACCCAGTATTAGGGCGTTTGGTTGTATCTTAACATTTTCCAGCACGTTTAGAAAGGTGTAGTGAGAATCAGCTGCAAAGATGAGGACGAAAGCTGGAGGAGTGTTGATCTACATTAGCAGGAAGTATATGACCTGATGACCTGTATCTTATCGTACCTATATGACCTGATGACCTGCATCGTACCTATATGACCTGATGACCTGTATCGTATCATACCTATATGACCTGAGGATCTGCATCGTATCATACCTATATGACCTGTATCGTACCTATATGACCTGATGACCTGCATCGTATCGTACCTACATGACCTGATGACCTGCATCGTATCGTACCTATATGACCTGATGACCTGCATCGTATCGTACCTATATGACCTGTATCGTATCGTACCTATATGACCTGATGACCTGCATCGTATCGTACCTGCAGTTTAGTTACACAAGACGATGCCCTGCAGTATATCCATGTGCAAATCACCACAGATAAAGTCCCATACTGTATCATAACAAGCTATATGTCACTTCTTATATCATATGAATCCCATAGTTTGTACCTAGACCTTCTGGTAGACACTCACCATCAAACCAAATACCCTATTATTCACAGGAGAGTTTAATTATCCCACTACACAGACTAGAAAACATACACTCCCTCAAACTCACAGGCACAATGACTCCTGGACTTTATTAACAAAAATACCCTTGATCAGATAGTGTGCACACCCTCCAGAGGTTCAGACATACTAGTACTCACCAATATGGGTGAACACTACACTCTCCCCACTGTCATGTCCTCACTGGTGAGGTCAGGCCAAAAGTTGTTTCTTTTGAAATAAAATTTAACATGGTAACCCCAGCAAACCATGTAACCATCAGGAGCTATTCCAAAGCAAACTATGTCCTATTATGCAACAGTCTGACAAAATTTAATGCCCCTCCTAACCCAGAGTTCACAGCAAACCTATGCCGAATTGTTCACAGAGCCCCCTGTATAACCATGTAAAAGGCTATATACAGGTCACTGTACCTACTAGAAGTCTAAAGCAAATTATAAAACACATACTGATGGACTTCTAATCTTACTAGGGTATAAAACAAAAGGAAAAAAAGTTATGGCTAAAATCAGAAACAGCAATTCCCATAATAAGAGCTCCCTAATTAAAACTAGACAAGAAACTAAGCACTAATCAGATCCAAAAAGGCAAATTATGAGGTCAATATAGCCTCATAGGCTAAAGAGGACCAAAATGCCTTCTACAGCTACGTCAGAAACCTCAAAGGCAAGGCAGCATACACGAGTGTGCTAAACTGGTGGTCAATGGTGCCACCCTCACTGAGCAAAGCAACACAGCAAATCTCAAAAAAACCACAAAAAGGAGAAAATGTACAAACGACAAGGTTATAGGCCCAAGGAAATTATTTATTAAACACTTCTCTAAAGCTTTGGCATAAAGCCTTCAAGGAGTAAAAGGTAAACACACCCCAAGTCTGGCCCCCATGTCTCTGACAGACAGAGTTACTACTTTATCCAGGCTAGCATGCCCCCCCCCCCCACATAATCTCTAGAAACTTCCTAACATATCCTCTCAATAAACACCAGTAATGCATAGGGACATAACTGGATTGGGTTGCATGGCTAGGTTTATAAAGGCCCTGGTGGTCGTTAGTCTATATACCTATGACCTAAGATACACTGCTTACCAATGACTAATAGCTCTCTGGGTGGACAGCACCGTAAAGCAGTATCTTCTTCACTAATTCCTTCTTACTCTGTACATGTCTGTACTCTGGTTCATGTTCATTCCAGCAGCAGTGGTCACATTTCTCTCCTTCCCAAATACCCTCAATCTGTCCTGCCCTATTCAGTTAATGTGAAGGACAGAGCTGCAGAGATGTACTTTTAACATCTTCATCACCTTCTTCCTCTTCCTACCAATCTTCACATTAACCAGCACAGAAAGCATTTCAGTTCACGTGCAAATGATCCTCAGAGAAAGCACATCTGGTTCCTCCCAGGTTATCTTCTATCCACAACAAGCCTGTCTCCTTTGGCACAGTGTGTACAATCCTAGGAGGTTGTACCTGAAGAAAATCTTTTACTCTTTGCATAGATTTTGCTTCGTCTTCCATCTTCTTAAACACCTTTTCTGCTTTTTCTCTAAACAAGCAGTCCTTATCCAATGGTGCATCAAGTAATTTAGATCTGACATGATCAGGGAGAGGTTGTTCCTTCAACCATGCATGTCTCCTAATGACAGATCCTGACACTGCTGCCCTGCTTGAGGCTTCTAGGGGATCATATCCACAGTGTAATGAGTGTTTGGCCACTTGATAAGTAGAGTGCAGTAAATCTGCTAGCTCATTCGAATTGGCAGTCAGGAAAGGTAGAAATCTTTTGTTTTAATAGTTCCAAAGTGTGTTGTTGATATTTTAACATGTGGAACTGACAGTTGAGTGCTCTGACAGCTAAGGTTGCAGAGGTGTATACTTTTTATCCCATCTGTCTGGAGTCCCTGTCAGAAGGAATAGGATTCTTTGCAGAACTAGCCTTAGCTCCTTTAGGTCCCTGTGTAATAACCTCTGGGTCTGCAGCAGGATTTCTGTACAGGTATTTGTGAGGGTCCGGTACTCTGTAGTACCCGTCAGGTTTTCTGGGAGCAGGAGGGAGGGCATCAAGGGCTAAGCTGGATTCACGGAAGACATTATTAACCACCTCTAAGATAAGAGGGATGGCCAAGGGTCTGTGCTGGGGCAGGTCTAGAAACTCTCTTAGCCTTTTCTTAGACTGAGGGAAGTCCTGAGATTCCTAGTGGAAATGTTCCCTGACGGTGTGAAGGGTTTCCCCAAAGGAAAGATCTTCTGGTGGGGAAACAGAAGGAATGGATTCCTCTGCATCTGAATCCTCATAAGCACTAAGAGGTTGTTGCTCCTCTTCAAAATCTGAATAATCAGACTCGTCAGAATCCTGTTCTGTCAGTATTTCAGGGGAAGGATCTCTTCTCCTTTTAGAAAGTGTGGCCTGACTACCCCTGATAAAGGTGAAAAGATCCTCTGTCATTTTAAGCATTTGAGCTTGGGGTGGTGGAGGAGGGGTAAAATGCTAGCTGGAGGTAATTTTCTTAGGAGTGGCCTGCCTCTAATCCTAAGAGTATCCATCAGTCTGAGAGAAACGGTAGTCAGAGGAAAAGACGTCAGTTTTGGTCTAGATTCGGTAGTGCAAAAGACCTCCTTGGAAGCCGGTGCCTGCCTCGTGGCTCCAGACGCAACTGAAACAGACAACCAAAGGCTTGGAAGATGAAGAAGATTTCTGCAGCATACCGGACTCTGAAAGGGTCTTAGTAGAGGCCTGTGAAGGTATCAAATTGAGCATCAGGGGCTGTGAAGGCACCTCACTGAATTCCAGAGAACTGATGATCTGCTTAGAGCAGTGGAGTTGTCGGAAGGCTTGGACTTGTGTGGTCTGTCTCTATCTTTAACCTTATGTTTTTTCAGAAAGTCAATAGATTGTTGGCTGATGGATATCATTTCGGAAAACAAAGACAGAAGATGAAAAGACCTGGCTACAAAAAGAGTTCTATGACGAATGGTTCTTGCATTAAAGAGGGCACAGAACCGGCAATGGGAATTCATGGTCTGGGCTTAAACAAGTGACACAGTAAGAATGGGTGGTATTTGCTTTCCACAGGCGGGACAATTGTTAACTTTTTTGGACATCGGTTAGTGCAAGAAAAAGGACCCCCAACGGGGTACTTAGCTTTAGATGTTTTCTGCTATAATTCAAACTCTGGTAGCGACCAACCAGCACACTTGCGAACTGCTTCTGCTACTGGCTCCACGGCAAGAAAGACTGATGTAATGACATCGGCCGTCTTCCTTTATAGCACTGACGTCAGCCAGGAAGCAACAGCAGCTTATGCAGAAAAAGCACTGACATTGTGTTCGGGCTGGCTGAGGGCTACCACAGCAGGGATAACCCACGGGTGATGCCTACAACAGTGAAACGTGAAGAAAATCTACTTTGCCTTTTCCCCCTCATTTATTTTTGCCTCCCAACTTCTGCAGGGGACACCTGCTATATTCCCCTATCATCCCATTTGTTTCCTTCTCTCACTCCCTTCAGTGTAGAAAGGTCAGGGGTCTAGTCTAATCCTGCTTTGATCCTACAGTGTGTTTTCTTCTACAGACAGAATGATTGCAGAAGGATGACAAGCCCGCCTTAAGGAGGACAACAGCTGGGAGGCAGGTATATATGCAGCAAGGGGGTGGATTTTTGGGATAATCAGGGACAAGAAAGTCCTAATGGAGCAGGATAAGTGCAGAGTCAAGGACATCACAGTGCACAACATCAGCCTCCTCAGACCTAACCCAACTATTGAATGAATGGTAGCCTGCCTGCAGACAAGAAAACATGCCTCACCCACAAATAGAAATCCAGCCCCTCCCCCTTCATGAAGGGTCAGCTGATAATGTCACTCAAATTCAGTGGTTGGCTTACACCACAGAGCCTAGCACTACATCTCTCTTTTAACAACAAAAGCTTGTTTTGATACCCCATCCCAGTCTTGGAAGGCATCCATGGATTTCGGTAATTCTGCTTTCCTCTATTTTCCTCCAAAGCCTTTCACAGTGGTCAAAATTCCTTGCTACATTCTCTTCTTGGAGTAATTCTCCCCTAATTTACAGCCAGTTCCCAGCCTTAATATAGGCTCTGGTTAAGCAAGTTATTTTTAATGGTTCTGAACATCTCACCTAGTTTACAAAGCACTCTATGGCTTCCTTGCAGACATACACGATCTTTAGTCTTTCCTTCCAATGTTGTTTATGGAATTCACTGTTGTAAGACTGTATCTCCAGACCCTGTCAGCTGTTTCTCCTCTGTATCACTGACAGATTCATATAAAAAGGAGATTAGTTCTACAAAACACTTTGTTTAAATAGTTAAGGTGGGCTGGTTTTGAAACCCTTTTTAGCCATGACTCAGGCCTTATGCAGACTAATAAAGAATCATATTTCATAATCAACTCTGGCAGTAATACAAATTTAAACACCATAATTTTGTGACTTAAGCTGAAAGAGTTTGGAGTTTGGCATATACTTCAGAGAGTAAATGATTAAAATTGCAAATTATACAGACTTTAGTTGTATGAGTTCCAGACTGCACAGAATCTGAAGGTCTAGTTAACTCTCATCTCTGCACGTCTGTGTTCACATAGCAGGCTTAATGTTCTTTGAGTTTTTGGAAAAAAAAACCTGAGGACGTTTTGTTCATTTCAGGCACCTGGTGAAAGAACACATCATCAGGCTGGAGCAGTTTTGAAGAATGATTCCTCTCTAGAGTAAGGAAGGCCTTACAAGAATAAGGACCCAATTCTTTCTAAGATCTTAGGATGTAAACGTTTAATTGTTAATCTACTGGTTATTTACAAGGAGTACTCCACAGTGGTCAAGGAGGACACAAGAAAGGTAGCTATCTACTGCCCAGTATTCCAGCTGGTCTTGCAAAGTAACAGTATGTGGTATTCCTAGGCACGTCCTAGAAACATAAAGTGACAAAGCACATTTATGGTTTGAGAAGAGTTGGAAGACATTATCAGTAAAGTATCCTAAAATCAATACATTCAAGGATTAGCATTCAAAGATTTTCCGGTATTAAGTTTAATGTAGTCAGTAAAAGTATAACAGCCTTTGAGTAGGTTTAGAACACATTCAGCAGTGCATTTTTACCTGGTAGTTGAAGGAAACGGATTAATCAAAGCAAATGTCTGCACACTTCTTCACAGGAACATCTGAAAAGAGTTATTATGTGGGTCTAATACTTACTTGTACAAGGGTGAGCATTGTTTAGTTAATAAGGAATTCCAAAAGTCATCATAGCAAACTTCATATGATTGGACAGCCTGTAAGTATAAAGTTGCTGCCACAAACTAGGGAAATCGCATATGTTCTTCTGTGATGAGGAAACTGCCTTGTCTGATATGACAAGTCATCAGCATATATAACTTGATTCTTACTAGGTCAAACTTAAGATCATTTATTAAAATAAAAGAATACTAGCTCCAGTACTGAACCATTTGGAATGCCAGCTTTGTAAATGTCAGGTTCAAAGAAGAACTACAGCTTATATGCAAAGTACTATGGCAATTGTGGAAGCATTATACTATCTCAACACAAATCTACTTTTTGGGGGTTCGAAAATGTAGTCCCAGTAGGAGGACCTTGGTGTCAACCGTGCAGCTGGAAGTCTGGAGAACTTTCTCATTCATGGACTGCCATTCCTTGCTGCAAGATCTGCTGGCCTCGTGGCCAAGACAGGGAAAACAATGGCTAAGAAAGTACAGTTTTGTACCTACCATAAATGTAGATGTTCGAGTGCTAATACAGCTGCAGTCATAACAGATGGGTTCTCCTGCCATCAGGCGGGTCCTCGGTCGGCCGAATTCCAAAGTCTAGGTCCGGCGTCGGTTGTCGTCGCTTCTTCCCTGACGTCAGTGCGACAGGGGTATAAAGGAACCAGCCGACGCCATTTTCTTCAGTTTTTCTTGCCCCAGATGTCAGGTGCCCCAGAAGGAAGGCAATACATAAATTTGTGTAATCACGCAGTGCAATATAATCAAAATACAGTAGTTGCAAGCAAATACATCATAAATGAATACCCCAATCAGGTTGTATGAGGATGTGTTAGCCTATAGGCCTGTCCCAAGAGGGGAAGGAGGGAGGGAAACCTGGACTGCAGCTGTATTAGCACTCGAACATCTACATTTATGGTAGGTACAAAACTGTACTATGTTCATCGTGCATACAGCTGCAGTCATAACAGATGGGTAGAATCCCAAAGCTAAGAAAGGGGTGGTAGGCACTAGGTGGAATTAGGAGGAGCCAAAATGCCCTGCAAGACTGCAGTGGCAAAGCCTGCTCTAGATTTTGAGTATAATGGTAGGTTGTAGTGCTTGGACAAGGTATGCACAGAACTCCAAGTGGCTGCTTCCAAAATATCCTTGGTAGGAACTCCTCTGAGGAATGCTATAGAGGTGGCTGTGGCCCTGGTGGAATGAGTCCTAATGCCTGTAGGAACAGTTTTGCCATGAAAGGAATAGCAAAAGCGTATGCAGTGGGCTATCCATTTTGAGATTGTCTGTTTGGAAATTGTCTTCCCTTGAGCTCCTACCGCATAGGCCACAAAGAGCTGTTCTGATTTTCTGAAAGGCTTTGTTCTGTCCAAATAATAACGCAGTTATCTGTGGATGTCCAAGGAATGTAGTAATCTCTCCCCTTTGTTTTGAGGATTAGGATAAAAAGTAGGTAAATGTATGGCCTGATTTAAAGCTACCCTGGATACCACTTTAGGCATAAAGGATGGGTTGGTTCGTAAGGAAACTGTCCTGATGGAAGATGATAAAAGGTTGGACGGCCATGACAGCCTGTAGTTCTGAAACTCTACGAGCTGAGGTGATAGCCAGAAGGAAAGCTGTTTTCCAGGACAAATATTGCAAATCTGATGAGGCAGCTGCCTTAAAGGGAGGCAAGGTCAGTTTTTCCAGCATGAAATTAAGATCCCAAGCAGGTATTGGTTGTTTTCTTAGAGGCCTTAAATTCTTAGCCCCTTTGAGGAACTGCCTTAGGAGAGGGTGAGAGAATAAAGGTGGATCAGTGTTGTATTCTGCAGAAATGGCTGATGCATGGATTTTGATGGAGGAGAAAGAAAGTCCACTGCTTAGCAGTTCAGCCAAATACTGTAGTATTTGAGGTAAATTCAGTTTTCCAGGATCCTGGCCCTTTTTCTCATTCCAGACACAAAAACGTTTCCATTTTGCAGAGTAAGCTTTTCTAGTTGATGGCCTTCTGGCCTCCAAAATGACATCCTGCACCTCCTTGGAGAGTAGGGCCTGTTGTGATGCTAAGGAATCTTCCATGCGGCTAGATTGAGTGTTTTTAGTTGGCTGTGAAGAGTTTTGAAACTGTGCTGAGTTAGAAGAAGAGGCATTAGAGGCAGGGTCCATGGTGGGGAATGCGTCAGGCTCCTCATGAGTGGGTACCAGTGTTGCCTTGGCCAGTCCAGAGCAATGAGGATCATCTTTGGTCTGTCTGCTTTGGTCTTTAATAGAACTTTGGGCAGCAGAGGAAGAGGAGGGAAAGCATAAACTGTCATTGATGTCCAACTGAAGGAAAGAGCGTCCACTCTCCAGGCCTTTGGATGGAAGATCCTTGAGCAGAATTTTGACAATTGATGATTCTTGTGGGAGGCAAAGAGATCTATGTCTGGCCTTCCCCATTCTTGTATTATTTCTGTAAAAACTTTTGGATGCAATTTCCATTCGTGTGGATCTGTCATATTCCTGCTTAGGTTGTCTGCCAGCGTGTTTTCCTTGCCTGGCAAGTACTGTGCTTGTAGTTCCATCTGTAAGTCCATGGCCATGTTCCAAAGTGACATGGCCAGTCTGCATAGGGGATAAGAATGTGTTCCTCCCTGTTTGTTTATGTACCACATAACTGTGGTGTTGTCCGTTCTTATCAATAGTTGACCTGGTTGTAGAAGGTCCTTGAAAGCTATAATAGCATTTATTACTGCTAGCATTTCTTTTTGATTGATGTGAAGGTGCTTTTCTTTTTGGGACCATTTGCCCTGAATGCACCGGTCTGTCATGTGCGCCCCCCAGGCGTAGTCCGAGGCGTCTGTTGTGATGACTTGATTTGCTTGAGGCTTGCTGAATGGAAGGCCTGTGTTTGCTTGACATGCTTGAGCCCACCACAGAAATTCCTTTTGCAGACATGGAATTAGTGGTATTATTGTTTCCAAACTGTGGCTGTGTTGAGACCATATGTATTTCAGGTACCATTGTAGTTTTCTCATATGCAGCTTTGCACATGGGATTAGTAAGATGCAAGATGCCATGAATCCCAGAGCCTGCAGGATTTTCCTTGCAGTCAGCCTGGTGCAATTTGCCAGTGTTCTGAAGTATTGAATTAGTTGCCCCTGCTTCTCTGGCGTGAGGTAGGCCATCTGGATGTTTGTGTCCAAATTGGCACCCAGGAAAATTATCTTCCGAGAGGGTATTAGCCTTGATTTCTCTTTGTTGACTGTGTATCCCAGAGAGTTTAATAACATTATTACATAAGCCAGATGTTTCAGAAGAATGTGCTTGCTGTCCGCTTGGATCAGGCAGTCGTCCAAATAAGGGTATATTTGTATCCCTTGAAGTCTGCAGTAGGCAATTACTGATGTCAGGCATTTCGTGAATACTCTGGGCAGTAGATAAGCCAAAGGGCAATGCAGAGAATTGATAATGGGTTGAACCTGCAAGAAATCTGAGGTACCTTCTGCAATTTTGTCTGATTGGGACATGCAGGTATGCCTCCTTGAGGTCCAATGTTACCAGCCAAGACTCCTTGCCCAGCATGGGAAGAAGTTGCTGTAGAGTGAGCATCTTGAATTTTGGTACGAGTAGAAATGTGTTTAGGATGGATAGATCCAAAATAGGTCTCCAATCTTTTCCCTTCCTTGGCACCAGAAATAGCCTGGAATAAAAACCTTGACCTTGTTCGTGTGTAGGTACCCCTTGAATAGCTTTCATGTTTATGAGATCTGAAATTTGCCTTTGTGCCTCTGCCCTTTGATTGTGTGGCAGGTTTGGCATGCCTCTCATTTTTGGAAGGGTATGAAAATGGAATTTGTAGCCTCTGTTTATAATGTCCAGGATCCATTTGTCCTTTGTGACAACATGCCAATTTTTTGAAAATAATGCCAGCTTTCCTCCTAAGGGGGCTGCCATTTGAGACCTGGTTGGCATTCAAAGGGGAAAGTCATTGGGTTTGCTTTCTGAAAGATTGCGAGTTGTCCTCACCACCTCTTTGTGTAGGAGCTTGCCATTGTTTGCCTCTATACGATCCTTGTGATTGTCCTCTGCCCCTCGGGCGCCTGTATCTGTCTCTTTGGGGTCTGTCTGTGGCTGGAAAGGACCAGTTTTTGGAAGGCCAATTTCTACTAAAACGTGAGGGTTGAACCTGCAGAAATTCTTTCACAGTTTGCATTGATTTAGCCTTTTCCTCCATTTTCCGTAATACTTCCTCAGCATTAGCACCAAATAGTACATCCTTTTGAAGAGGGGCGTCTAGTAATTTAGCTTTGACATGATCAGGCAAGGCTTGTTCCTTGAGCCAGGCATGCCTACATATGACTGAGCCTGTAACAGCAGCTCTACATGAGGCCTCTAGAGCATCAAAACCACATTGTAAGGTATGCTTACCCACTTGTTCTGCACTATGCATCAAATCCTGCAACTCCTTCAAGTCTGGTTGTTCAGGTTGTGACATTTTATTTTTCAATTGTGATAACAAAAACTGTTGGTATTTTAGCATATGAAACTGACAGTTTAAGGCCCTCATGGATAAGGTAGCCGAGGTATATACCTTTTTCCCCACCTTTCTAAGGATCTGGAATCTCTCTCGGAAGGCAATGGATTTTTGGCAATGGAGGCCTTAACTCCCTTGGGCCCCTGTGAGATGGTTTCTAGGTCAGCAGCATGGCTTTTGTATAGAAATTGGTGTGAGTCAGGAACCCTGTAGTACCGGTCAGGCTTAACTGGAGCTGGAGGTAGAGAGTCCGGGTTAAGGCAGGCCTCCGAGTAAACATCATCTAGGATGTCCAAGACAGGAGGTATAGCCAGAGGCCTGTGCTGGGGTAACAAAAGAAATTCCCTGAGCCTTTTCTTGGAAACTGAATAATCCTGGCCTTCCCAGTGGAAGTGTTCCCTTAAGGTATGCAAAGTTTCCCCAAATGAGTAATCCTCAGGGGGGGATACAGAAGGAATAGACTCCTCCGCATCAGAGTCTTCAAAAGGGGAGTAAGACTGTTCCTGATCATCAGAGTGTTCTGAAATAATGGAGCCCTGATCAGAGGAGGGGGAATCTTCCTCCACTCTGGGCCTTTTGTCAGGAGGGGGCTGAGAACCTCTGATTAGAGTAATTAAATCCTCAGCCATTTTAAGCATCTGTTTCTTAGGCATGGGGCCTGGAGATGGGCCCTGTGTAGCTGGTCTCTTAGAGTGCATGGTTGCTTTAGACTTGGTGAAAGCCTTGATGGAGAAAGAAGAGTAAGGTCTGAAGACACCTTGAGTGGAGGTGGACCTGTCCACATTCTGTGTTTCAACGCCAAGAGTGGCTTCGGTATCTGTAGTCGGGGTGTGGGCCGAGGAGCCTGCGACCTTGGGCACAGGAGACACCGGCAAAGATGTGTCGTCGGTAATCAGGGGCTGAGTAGGCGCCTCGCTGAGAACCGGACCACGTGTAGTAGGCTTTGGCGTGGTGTCGGTAGAGGCCGCGGACCTCGAGTGTCGGCCCTTGTCTTTGCGTTTTTTAGACAAAACCGGAGTCGGAGTATCCGATGACATAGTATAGTTAAATGCTTTCCCAAAATAATGCTGGGCGAACTCCGCCCGACGCTTAATAGTGCGTTTGTTGAATGTAGCACAAAAGCGACAGACCGAGACGTCATGGTCTGGGCCTAAACAAGGAATACAGAGGGAATGGAAATCCTTATGCGGTATTTGCTTCCCACAAGAAATACAATTATTAACTTTGTCTGACATCGGTCTGAGGCAAGAAAAGTTTCCCCAACGGGGTACTTAGCTTTTAAGAAGACTTCGGTTTCCAAATTTTCGTAATCTCAGGAGCTGGCCGACCGGCACTTGCGAACTGCTTCTGCTTTGGGCACCGCGCGGCAAGAAAGACTGAAGAAAATGGCATCGGCTGGTTCCTTTATACCCCTGTCGCACTGACGTCAGGGAAGAAGCGACGACAACCGACGCCGGACCTAGACTTTGGAATTCGGCCGACCGAGGACCCGCCTGACAGCAGGAGAACCCATCTGTTATGACTGCAGCTGTATGCACGATGAACATGTAATGGATGGCTTAAGAGTTTGCAAGCTACAGTGAAACAAGTGCCCAAAGAAATCTCAGCTGCCATAAACATATTGAGGACAATAAAACAACTGCAAAACTCAAAAACAAAATGATCAGTGAGATTAAGTTAAACTTTCCCAAACTAGTTGAGACTGCGGCATCAGTATGGAAGCAGAACAAAAGACGGACGAAACAGCTGGACAATGCCAAGAAGAAATAGGATGCCTACAAGTAGGATAATCAAGCTCTGCAATTCCAGCGCGGAGTGAAACCGGTTTCCTTTCTTAGAGATATGAAGGAAGGACAGTCTTAGCTAGAAATACTGCAGCAACTTGGATACAAGGATCTCAGCAAAGGACAAGTATCAGAAAATCTTAGCCTAATAACTTGGTATCCATAGTTATACACAAGAACTGCAAAAAGGAACTCAAGTGTAATAAATGCAAAATAAAGTTACCCAAAAAAGAACATAATGAAGCAGTTTCACTTTTATGAAATCTGGCCACTAGGACAAAGATTGCCCAGCACCCAAACAGGGTTGTTATGAAAACAATAGTGACTGGCACTCAAATGTAAAATTCTGGGGTTTTGCTTTAAGTTAGAGACTGCAGTATCTTAGGAATTTCTCTTTTCATTGAGACAGTGTGAACTGAGTTAGGGGGTGCACTGTGGTTTGCCTTCCCCAACCTACAAATAAATAAATAAATAAAATAAGTAATAAATGCATTGAAGTCCACAGTGGTTCACAGTTGAGCAATTCTAACCAGATTTGATCACAGTTATATGACTAGATCACAAAAGTGTCAAGAGTTTCATTTGGGGAACCCATACAGGCACTAGGAGAACTAGTACACTTTCTCTGTAATCAGCCACATAAATACTAGACAATATATCAGACTGAATTGACAGCACTGGTAGCCATCTATGTAAAGACATTAATATAGCGAACAACAGTAAACACAATAGAAAACAATCCTCAGGTGTACGCTACTCTACTGAAAAGATGAAAAAAACTCTAGTAAGGCTGTAAACCTAACATGTCAGAGTAATAAAATGCTTTCTTGGTGTATCCTACAACTTTTACTTTTTGCCTTTTGCAGTTACTGGTTAATATTTATTTTTTGTAGTTGCTATATTAGTGTAGTAAATGAAGGGCAGTAATGCAGGACTCTGGAACACTCCCAGGGCAAAAATGTCAAGTTATTACAGCAGACCATGTAACTTAAAAATGATGTTAGCACCAGTAAGACATGGAAGATGTGCAGTTATGGGAATGAATTTCAAATCACCACCATCATCATCATCCACCTCCTTCTCTCATTTTTTTCTACATGTGGTCAGGGTGTCCTATCAGCTGTTGTCAACTCTTTCCATTCAATTCTCCGTCCTTCTCTAAAAGTCATGCCCACCTACACAATCCATTCATCTTCTGGCTGGATGCCCTCCTTTCTTCTTGCTTTTTTCCTCGGTCTCCCAGATCATCTTCACCAAAGTATCGAGATATAGAACATATTCTCCAAATCAGCCCCAGCAGAAGTTTCAATATTGTTAAGTGAGAAGATGGGAGGCAACTGGGAACATAGGTATAGGGTAAATGTAAACACAACTGGGGGAAAAGCTCCAACTGCACTGGCTAAGGACGACAGTCACAGGCCAAGTCCACTCCATGCTGAGGCATAAGATGACACAAAGGAAACAGATGCATATCTAGTACACAAAGTGATTGTTAAAGAAGCTGCAGCAATGAAAGACTCCCTAGTCTTGCTTTATAGAAAGCTTTAAAGTAAATAGTGGTTAACTATGGGATTGGAGATTGGCATAATTGTGAAGGTATTTACCTCATAGACACAAGGCATAGTGTTTGATTCTCACACCTCTGGGATGGGAAATTTGGTTAGGCTTAAAATGGCTCACAAGGGCAGATAGCCTAGAACTAGAACATATACACACACATGAATAAATATTAAATATTTACTTATTCACAAGGATTCCAGTTCAGCTCTTGAACTGACTTTCTCCAAATCCTTGGTAGGTAGCACGTGCAGTAAAGAGAACCACGACCCTAGGACAGACGAGCAAAACACAAGTAACCTTAGTGACTCAATCACATTATCCTGGTCAGCCCCACCAACATGCAGGCTCTGGCACAGGTTGCCATGATTGCAGTCAGAGCTGCTCCAGTAAGTGATTCCCTTTCTGGAGCACAGAACTGAAATCAAAACAGAAATGAAGACTTCCAAAGATGACTCTACAATACAGATTCAAAATAATTCATTTTTCAGGTATTTCCCAGGCTACTCCTGCCAGACACCTTGGTACAAAAAGATGCAATCACCAACTCCCACCATAATGAAGTCAAGGGTGATACAATGAATCAAGCAGAAGTTAACAGCTGTACAAGATTTGAGTTAAGAAGGATTCTAGTCATACGATGGGGAAAGCATGGCTCTGGATATTTTGAAACCATTTTTTCTCTACCTTTCCTATAGACAGCAACACTGCATTTGGACCTATGGTCTGCATACCAACATGCAGTAGGCAGTTTTAATTATGCCAAGTGATTCTGTAAATATTTGTCATCTGCAAAGTAGATCAAAGTAGGCAAACAAGCAATGTTATTGCACACAAACTGAGAAAGTTTTAATACTGATATTAGGATACAGGATTTCTGAAGTGCTGCTTACCTGCATCTGTGTATTTTTCACACCAGGCTTCAGTCTGGTAAAGAGCATACACATTCCCTTACTTACTAGCTAACGTACAAGCAGCAGCAAAGACTGCTGGTTTCCTAACACTCTCACTTTACCCACAGCCTCATCCTGAAACGACAGAGCTGGCAGAGAGATTGGATCAAAATATACTGGAGTATGTTCTGAGAAATGCTCATGGCTTTAATGGCATTTCACAATTACGCACTGCATATGGAGCAGAGACTACGTATGATATAAATCGCATATGGAGCAGAGAATAGGTCGGGTATAAATAGCATATGGAGCAGGGAATAGGTCGGGTATAAATCGCATATGGAGCAGAGAACAGGTCGGGTATAAATCACATATGGAGCAGAGAACAGGTCAGGTATAAATCTCATATGGAGCAGAGAATAGGTCGGGTATAACAACAACAAAAAAATCCTCCAGCCATGACTATGATGCTGCACTATGATGCACAAATCTGCTCTGAAACAATTGGAGAAAATATCCAATTAACAAAAGCGAACAATCATTGTTCTCAACGTATCACAAAAATAAAAAATAAAGACAGCACGGATATCCAAAAAAAGCATTTTAATCAGACATACATTAAACAGTAAGCACTTTCATCACCTGTAGTGACCAGAGTCTGAAGAAGTCACTACAGGTAATGAAAGCAATTACTGTTTAATGTATGTGTGATTGAAATGCTTTATTGGGATATCTGTGCAGTCTTCAAAATATCCAATTAGTTTTGACGGGGTCAGGAGTGGCTCCTGTCATCTCAGATTGCAGTGGCGCACCAATGTCAGCAGATGGTCTGCTCCACAGGGAGGTAAACCGTTTTTGAAACAAAACACATTTTATTTACTTTGCCTTTCTTTACCGGATTTTGTCTGACTGGGTTTAGTGATGGTCTGGGGAGAAAAGCTCCAACATATAAGCATTTTTAAACACATATTCAATATAACAATCAGAGATGCATTTGCTGATTAGATTACATTCGTATGAAAGCAGAGGCAGCTACTACAGTATAAAAGATAGTTATGCATTAGTAGATGTTGAGCACTGAGCATCTGAAGAGATATACAAGTGGGTTTGTTTGATAATGGATCATGTGAAAAGTGTTTAAAAATTCAACAAGAATGAAGTCAGGAAGGCAACTAGACAGGTCAGAAAATATTGATATTGCAGTTAAGAAGTGGGGTCTAAAGCATGTTCACAGACAATTACATATACGGCTATAATGCGGTTTATATTAGACGTATAGAGATGAATGACCAGAGTCACAGAACTATGTATGTAGTAAAACTACTCAGGTGAAGACTGGTTGTGGGGCATAGGATGCTGAACGAAGAGAAATGGTTTGCTGATATGTCACGCTGGAGAGAACAGCGGCATTGATCCTGTCACGCTGGAGAGAACAGCGGCATTGATCCTGGAGATGTACAGGAGCAGAGCAACTGATCTGACAAGTGAAGTTTGCATTCTGAATGTTGCAGTGTGGCAACGTTTGATAGAAAATGTCATGCAAGACAGGATAAAACATACAAAATACAGAAAGAAGAAAACTTAAAAAAATTATGTGTAGCACTTTTAGCCACCTTGTGTTTAGACAAGTGCATCTAAAACGTCACTGATGTAACTATCTTACATTTTGAAAATCTTTTTAAAATACTGATAACTTACACTTTCATACATGTTTTAAGCTAGACTGAATTAATCGTTTTGAAATATACATTTTGTTCTTATATGTGAAATGTTTAGGAAATAAAAATAAACAAGTAAAATTACTACAGTATAAGACGGCACAGGGAGTAGGGCCTGTCACCTTACATCAACAGGTTCTCCAGGTTGGCCTTAGGCAGAGATAACATTTAAGTGTAGTCTGTACGTCCTCCTATTTGTGTGGGTTCTCTCTGCGTGCTCCAATTTCCTCCACTATCCCAAAGATTTGTGATAGGTGGACTGATGACTCTAAATTATCTGGAGATGAGAGTCTCTCGCAATGAAGAAAGGCCTAAAGCCCATTTCCATTCACTATTTAAATAAATCAAGTAAACTTTGTGGATGGTGGTGGTTGCTCATGACATTGTTATGACAGTCATGTGACTAAATGAGTCATGTGACTTAGCAATATTACCTGTATAACTATTATAACTCGTACAAAGTCACTTCTGAGCATGAGCTGCTGTGCTATCATACATAGAGATGGTAACTACAAGGCAGCGATTGAGAAGACAGATTCATAGAGAAAGACGTATAAAGATTAAAAAGTATGTAGAAATCACTAAGGACAGTGTTAACACTCATGTATCTATAGACATTTCTGTAAAGATGCATATTAAGGACAGATGCATAGAAAAGCAAGAATTTAGGGTTTCTATTTAAGTCACACTGACACTCAGTCTTGGATTTTAAGAACCTAAGAATTTAATTTTTTCACTCACAATGTGCCTTTGGCACAGTTGGAGAGCATCTGACTAAGCCAACATCAGCTTATGACTGACGAAAGACTGGGACTGCAGAGGACTAGCCAGGGTGGGAAACGAGTAAGACGATGAAGGCCAGCTCAACTTTTTCAAAGAATAAGTGAATCCCACTAATCACTTAGCAACCTCTAGGAATGACAGAATTAGGAAACATTTGTCACAAGGGCAAACTGATGACACTGCACATGCTCTGAGTAAACAAACATGAAGTATAAGCACCTGCCCCCCCCCCCGTTGTGTCTGCTGCTTATGAGAATGAATGTTGTACGTACAGTGGCACTCCGCTCCTCCACCTACAATGTGACAGTTATTTAGGTCACTTATTACTACTCATAATGGTTTCAGAAGAAAGACGGACAGCAGCAGCTGAAGAACAAAAAGCATAATGGAAAATGAAGTGGGGTGCCGCAGTGATGCAGTGGTCAGTGTTGTCCTCTCACAGCAAGAGGTTCTCCCATTCCATTCTCAGCTGTGGGGTGCCGCAGTGATGCAGTGGTCAGCGTTGTCATCTCACAGCAAGAGGTTCTCCCATTCCATTCTCAGCTGTGGGGTGATGCAGTGGTCAGCATTGTCATCTCACAGCAAGAGGTTCTGCCATTCCATTCTCAGCTGTGGGGTGCCGCAGTGATGCAGTGGTCAGCGTTGTCGTCTCACAGCAAGAGGTTCTCCCATTCCATTCTCAGCTGTGGGGTGCTGCAGTGATGCAGAGGTCAGCATTGTCATCTCACAGCAAGAGGTTCTCCCATTCCATTCTCAGCTGTGGGGTGCCGCAGTGATGCAGTGGTCAGCGTTGTCATCTCACAGCAAGAGGTTCTCCCATTCCACTCTCAGCTGTGGGGTGCCGCAGTGATGCAGTGGTCAGCGTTGTCGTTTCACAGCAAGAGGTTCTCCCATTCCATTCTCAGCTTTGGGGTGCCGCAGTGATGCAGTGGTCAGCGTTGTCGTCTCACAGCAAGAGGTTCTCCCATTCCATTCTCAGCTGTGGGGTGCCGCAGTGATGCAGTGGTCAGCGTTGTCGTCTCACAGCAAGAGGTTCTCCCATTCCATTCTCGGCTGTGGGGTGCCACAGTGATGCAGTGGTCAGTGTTGTCGTCTCACAGCAAGAGTTTCTCCCATTCCATTCTCGTCTGGAGTGCCTTCTGTGTGGAGGCTTCATGTCCTCCCTGCATTTGTGTGGGTTTCCTCCCACATTCCAAAGACATGCGTTCTGGAGCGCTTCTCCCCAGGCATCAGGTGAAAATGGGCTCTGCCCCAGTCAGGCTTTCCCAGTAAACAAATGCTAATAAATGCAATCACCTTCCCACTACTGCTACAGTAAGGATGCCTTTGCAGCTCCAAGTCATCCCAAATACTTTTTAGGTCAGAGAATACTTGGTTTTGGGGTGTCCACCACAGTCAGCTGACTGGTTAACCTCTGCTTTATCACATGACTTGCTCTTCTTTTCCCCCAGCTACTAACACTGCATCAAGTGCAGGGACGGACTCTCCTCACTCGGTTACATGGGGCTTCTGGAACAACAGGATGTAAAACCAGGCTGAAATAAGGATTGGACCATCAGTAGTTAGAGGTTAATTGGCACCTGACTATTAAAAAAAAATGAATCGAATGCAGCCACTTTTCTGATGGAAAAGAGAAGAAAAGCAGCAAGCTGAAGTAGAGATATCATCAGTGGGTACTGTACAGAAAATCACTAACAAGCTGAAGCAGAGATAATATCAGTGGGTACTGTACAGAAAATCACTAACAAGCTGAAGCAGAGATAATATCAGTGGGTACTGTACAGAAAATCACTAACAAGCTGAAGCAGAGATAATATCAGTGGGTACTGTATAGAAAATCACTAACAAGCAAATGCGAAAGACAAGCTAACAATAGCAGCTTGCAAATATGCACAATGCGATGCACCCAAGACTTTCCATGACAAAGAACATTTTCACTGCAACCTCTATAGAAACTGCAATCATGTAGAAGAGAAATGCGTTCTTTGCAGTGACCTTGTTGATTTATGGGTGAGCTGAGGTGACTAAAGATGCAAAACCCAAGAACTGAGTTGCAGACTTAGAAGAAAGTCAATATCTGTAAGAAAACAGAAAAGATAGCTTGCCAAAGTCTTAAGACAGCACTGATGGCTATCACAAGGACAGCTAGCATAGCCATATGATTAACTCGCCACAGCAGTAGATATTTAACTACACAGATCACTATTGTCATATGTAGTCTATGAGAGATTGCATAGAAGCACTGACCACTATGATGAATGCCAGCAGATCTTCACAGTACAGGTTAAACACAGTCATCAGCAATTACTGCCATTTCTTAATGTAATGTAGACGTTTCTAAAGTCCCTCACTGGAACACCACAAAACACACCGCAGGAGCTCTGCTACACCAACTTGAAGAGTGAGAGGAAAGGTCATATGCTCTTCACTCAGAGTGATGCGTACAACTGAGCGACTTCTTCACAAAATGCTACCTAGAGACTTCTTTATGGGATCCCGCTTCCTGGTGGTAGAAGTTCCACATCTGGACGATTTCAAGGAACTCTTCTTAACGTCTGTGCAGAAATCAGCATGGTCATGTCCAAACAGGCACAACCACGGAATAAGAGCAGGGAACAGTGTGAGAATGGACATGGAATGTAAAACTGAAAATCCCAAATTATCACAGCCTATTAATTAACGGAATTTCTGCAAAAACACTACGATAATAAATTAAACATGTCTGACCCATTTCATGGACTGCAGTTTCTTCAGAGTAACTTGACACTAAAAGGGAAAACTGTAGTTTACCATTTTGATCACCTTACCCTTGCTTCGTTCTCCTTCCTTAATGCAAACTGCAGTTCCTCTTTCACATTATCCAGTTCCCTGTGCAACTCGGATGCTTTCTCTGCAGCTTCTGTAAAAAAAAAAAAAAAAAAAAAAAAAAAAAGTCAATCCATTTCAAGTTTACAAAGCACCAATGAATCCCTCACTAACAAAAAAGTGAATTTTCAAAGAAATTTTAATTTTCATAAAGTAAACGTTTTAATGTGACAAGTAAACATCATGCTTCTAGTGCTGAAGCCTCGGTTCTCTTCATAAACTTCCCTGTGGTGATTTGCAAAATAGTGAAACTGGTCTCATGCAATGTAACATGCTAAACATCAAGCATCATTTTACAAGTACCTTGCACAGTGCAAGTTGGGCACACTGGTGCGGGGATAGGGGTCTTTGCCTGCACCACCGACCAGCTAAGCCTGATTAGAGGCCTAGGTAATCAATGATCAGCCAAAGCACTTCTTCCTGGGGAGTACAAAGTGGGTTATGTCCCATAATTGCATCATGTCACTCACCCTTCACCCTCAGTATAGGAAAGAGATCTAGAGGGAAACATTCCCTGAATGAGTGAGTGAATGACATAACCTGGTTATGTCCATGTCTTGGGCATATGACAGGACATATAACCATGAAATGTACAAAACAAATGAGCATTCCATATCATACAGGGTCATGCAACAATTGCATGATTCCTACCACAATTTGTAAAATACATTTACTATAAATACATTTATTTCAATTGCATTTGAAAAAAGTAAGTAAGGTAAGTTGTATTAACCATCGGGACCCATTTTCAGACACAGCCTTTCTACAAATGGTAAAACGAGTTCTGAAATGTACAATGATACTGCAAGACTTTGTAGTACATTACCACAAACCATAATACACAAACAAATATAAACAAAATGAGCTGACACCATACTAGCAATAAATGTTACCAGATAAACGTGCTGCAACCAGAAAGCCAAAGTATGACTATAGATAACAAATAGGAAACAAAATATCAAACGTGAATAACAATTAAACAAAAAATAAAAACAAACCTCAAAATTATGCACAGGTATAATAAAATTCTCTCAAAAGGGATGCTAAAAGTAGAAAAATAAGGTTGAGTCTTTTCAACAGCCATACGCAATGCCAAATGTACGTGGTAAGAGGAACTGTACAAAAGGAACTCTGATGCCGACAGATAGAAACTGTTTTCAACTGTAGGTGGGCTTAAGAAATATTAAAGAATTGTTTTCTCTTGGCAATATGAGCAGTAATATCCATGTAGTGATACAATTAACTGCAAAATTTCAGAAACAAAAAAAAATGTTTTTCAGACTACAATGTTGTTGTTTGTCTTTTCGTCTTTTCCCGGTTACGGATCGCCACAGCAGCTAATGACTGGCAGTAGATTTTTATGGTGCCGAGTTGCCAGCCCGACGCCCAACCTTCAGCGAAGGCACGCCTATTTACGCATGTCTTTCGGAGACTACAATAATGTGCTAAATTTCACAAACAAAAAACAATTTGTTTCATGGATTCTCATCATTTCATGTTGTTAACCATGTGAATTCTTAAGTTAAAAACTCTTTACAGTTAAAAACATAATACTAACATGAAACACATTCTTAAATCAGCTAATCAAAGCAATACATACTTTGGAAGAAAACAGAATCATCCAAAATAGAAGATACAGAACATGACCAGTGAATTCAGAGTGCATACAGGGGCCAAGATCACATTTTAGAACTTATTAATGTCTTATCCATGAATTACAAAATTCTAAAGAATAAATATGGCTTTCGCAGTATAAACCCAATCAGCATTTCTTTGGGGAAAGGGTATAAGGAAGCTGGTCTGCCAGGGAAAAATGAATGGATTATCTGCAGGAAGGGTTCTGGGAAGTAACAAGCATAAAAGGCAACCAAACAATGGCAAAAGAGTAATGCTTGTTTAGTTCATACATGCTCCATTTTCTAACCTCATCAGCAAAAATTCAAGCACAAGGGGGACTCAAGAGCTTGAAAAATTAACAGGACTACCCCCCTAGGCTTCAGGAGAAAGATGCAAAGACATGATGTAAGCTCCCCACCTATCAATCTGCCTAAGGACAGCAGCATTGTCATAGCAAGCAGTGAAACAGAGAAGCCTATCTCCAGATTCTAAAACAGAGACCTACCATCCTAAGGAGTGGAAGCAGGAATCTGAGATGGAGAGTGCAAAAGGAATTATAAAGTACAGCTGTGTAACTACTAACCATAAATGCAGATGCGAGTGCCTTCACCATTGCAGTAATAACTACTGGGATTTCCTGCCTTTGGAAGCCCAAGGCCATCTCAAATGCAAGAGATGTGTTTAACACCAGGCCAAGCAGACACCCTCCAATTCAATGTCATGGTACAAGGAGTCATCCAGCAAGTGCCATTTCCCTCCAGTCTATACTGCCCCCTGACGGGAGTCCCACTCTCTGCTGGGTAGCCATTAGTATGACCTGTCCAGAATTGTCCCCAACGCAAGAAGGGGGTGGTAAGCAAAACAGATATAACTAGGTTTGGGATAAGAGTCCTAACAGAAAGAGGGAAGACACAGACCCCAACCCAAGAAGGATGCTAGGTGGGAGGGAATAGGTACTGCAATACTTAAACATCTACATTTATGGTAAGTAGTTACACAACTGTGCTATATTCATTATGTTTCACTGTTGCATTGATTATTCTTGGGAAGACTCCGTGATCTAGAGAGAGGTGGGTGGGTGGCTGGACAGACAGAGGGGCAGGGGAAATGAGTCCCTCAGAATTGCTAAGGCAAACTCTGCCCTGACCGTTGAGGTAGAAGCCAGGTTACAGTGTCTTGAAATGGTGAGGACAAGGTGCAATATGGTTACCTCCAGGATGCATTGAAATGGCATTCCCCTAAAGAAATCAGAAGTAACCGACGTACCCCTAGAGGAGTGTGTTCTGATGTTATCTGGCACTTGCTCCTCATGATGCTTGTATCAAAAGGCAATGCAATTAGAAATCCACTTAGATATAGTCTTTTTGTTAACAGGTGTTCTTCCTTGTTCTTTGCAAATGCTACAACTGACCACATTTTCCATGGCCATTTGTTTTGTGCAAGTAGAATCCAGGTCATTTATGGAGAGGCAAATTAATTTAGACAGATCTTATAGGTTCATAGGTTCATACTAGGCTATCTGCCCTAGGGCATTTATAAGCCTAGCCAGAGTGTGTTTGGCTTTCGCCACCCATTTTAAATTAATTTTGCTATGCCCTTTTTCGAGGTTAGTATACTGTGCCTCTGTCTAACAGTGACAAAGAAGTGATACCTGGGGTAAACCTACGATCTCCCATCCACTCATCAAGATTCCTCTTGAAGAGAGTCAATGACGGACTCTGCCTAACCTGGACTGGTATTTTATTCCAGAGTGAAGGGAGCCTCTGGGTTATGAATCTGTCCCTCCAGCATGTCCTATTTATTTCAGTGCTGAGGTTCAAGTCTCTCGAGTGGGTAACTCGATGGAATTTGGATTTTCTGAGGTGCAGCATGTCCATTAATTCCGGGTTGGACATGGCTTTATACGTCAGGCACAGATCGCCTCTGAGCAGGCGGTATGCCACTGAATAGAGCTGGAGTTTCTTTAACCGGGCAGCATATGGCATCTGTTTGAGCCCTTTGATCCTCTTGGTGAGGTACTTTTGGGGTCTTTCCAGTTGCTGCAGGTGTCTGGTAAGGTACATCCCAAAAGGGGCATTGTACTCAATTATGGGCCTGATGAGGGATGAGTAAAGAGGCACGATGACCTCTCCTGATCTAGATGTGAATCCCTTCATGATTAGGTGGGCTATATAAAATGTTTTTCTAACCACTTTGGCCACGTGGTTGTCAAATGAGAGATTGCTATCAACTTGGGTCCCCAGGTCCCTAATTACTTCTTCTGTACTTAATGGATTTTTGCCAAAAGGGATGACTATACACTTTTTGGCGTTTAGCTTGAGGCCATGGCTCTGGCACCAGTTGTCTTTTCTATGAGGCCCTTTTGGAGGATGCTTGTGTTGGCTGGAGAGTCGATTATGGCGCCCAGTTTGCAGTCATCTGCGAACTTGGTCAGCCACAGTCCTTACTTTGTCATGAAAGAAGGGTTTGTACACAAAATCTCTGTTGTTATGAAAGATGTGGAAGGGTTCTCCTTATACAAAGACCTGTAAGTCAAAGATTCTCCTGACAGAGGTAAGAACTACCAGGAGGGCAGTTTTCTAGTTTTTGAATTTGAGGACAAATGAAGGGCTCAAAAGTAGGTAAGGTGAGTTTTTCTAGAACAAAATTTAGAACCTAAGAGGGAACAGGGGGTCCCTCTTTGTGGCAACAAATGAATACTACCGTCCAGGAACTCTTTCATGGTAGGGTCAGAAAGTGACTAGTAGGTATGCTGAGATGCCAGGTAGATGTATCTTTATGGAACCATAAGAGAACAAAATTGTAAAGTTCTGTTGGATAGCTAAGAACTTGGGACAGTCGGGCTTGCAGCAGCTGTTGCTCCTTGGTCTGACTTCAGTGTGAGAATCTTACCCAGTGGAGATGTATGATTTTCTAATACTTGGTCTCACACCTCTTTGAGGATTTCCTTACAAAAAAGGCTGTCTAGAGAATACAAGAGTTATATCATCCTCCCTGACAGCTTCTGAGTGGGGATATACTGTGGACCCCCCCTAGTCTAGGTTAGAAGGTCCACTTCTAGGGGCAGCACCCATGGTTTCTCCTTGGCCATGCTATAAAGAATGGAGAATCAGTGGTGAATGGGCCACTGGAGTCAGGGTACAAGTACTATCCCTCTATGATCTTTTGAAGTGCCCTTGGAGACGAGAAGATTACGGGCAGAAGGCGTAAAGGCATACAGAAACAGATCTGTTCAGAGGAAGGGAAATACATCTATCCTCCAGACTCTTTTGGTTGGAGCTCTTGAACAAAACTGACTTGCCTCACTTCTTCTATGGCAGAAAGGCATACCGTGGGCACAGCCCACTTGAGTGCGAGTTTGAAGATGAATTCCTTCTTAAGTCTCCACTTGTTAGGATCTATTGTAGATTTGCTGAGTGACTTTGCCAGGTTGTTTTCTGCTACCAGCAGATACTGGACCAGGAGGTTCAGCCCCACAACCAGTGCCACATCCCAGAGCTGCATGACCATCCGACACAAAGGGTATCACAGTGAATGCTTCCTTGCTTGCTGATGTACCACATTACTGTGGTATTGTCTAGTTTCACTAGCAGAGTACCCCCACTTTACTTTGAAGGTCAACAGAGCTATTTGAGCTGCAACCATTTCTTTAAGGTTTATGGGTTTTGTCCTGAAAGAGCTGTCCCAGTGGCTCTGTACTTTCATGTTTCCTGCGTTGGCACCCCAGGTCAGTTCTAAGGCATTGCTTGTGAGGATCCCAGGCCTTAAAGAGTATTCTGGGGTTTTGCCAACAGGTCTGAATCTACCAAAGAAGTTCCTTCTTGATGCATGGAAGGAGGAAGGTTTGAACTTGTAAGGACTGTAGGTGTTGGCACCACATGTTCCTTATGTACCACTGAACTATTCTCATGCGCGACCTGGCAAAGGGTATTATAAGGGTGCAAGAACCCAAGAACCTCAGGGTCCTGAGGAACACCCTCAAGGATACAGAGTCCTTTAACATGGAGTGGAAGTATTTGGTAAGGATGTGAATTTCATCCAGAGGAAGGTAGAGGTAAAATGTAAGTGCTCTTTATCCTGTAACAGGCTATCAGTGGTGCCAGGTATTTGGTGAAGAATGGGACAGGTAGAAGAGCCAAAGGACAAGGCACAGAATTGGCAATGACAGTCCCCTACCTTGAAGTGAAAGAAATACATGTGCCCCTCTCCATAGCTATGTCAACGTAGGCATCCTTGAAGTCCAAGGTAACCATGAACGCCTGGGACACGATTAGCGATAAAACGTTCTAAAGAGCAAGTACTTTGAATTTGGATACCAGGATGAACCTCTTTGTTTTTTAGAGGTCTAAGTTAGGCCTTCAAGATCCTTCCTTTCTTGGGATTAGAAACAGCCTGAAGTAAAACCTTGTTCCTAAATCTTTCGATTTCATTTGTCCAGTGGAACCCTGCACCAACAGGTTTTGAACTTCTACCTGCTCCTCTTTCACCTGTCCTTTCAGAAATAGAATAATGCCTGAGAATTTTTGGTAGGATAGTAACTTGCATTTCGTAATCAGTTTACTAGGTTCACCACCCACCTCTGTTCTGAGTAATTTTTTATCAGTTTGGGTAGAAGACTGAAAGCATACTCCCCAGTTTTTGGAGTACAGAGCAGTGACAGAGGTGGGTTGTAGTAGGATTTTATGGATGGGAGCAAGGAGGTGGCCTTTTGAGTCAGAGATGCTCAGTGTAGTGTTCCTGGGGTTAGGACCCATAAGGCTTGCCACTGTCTTGTCAGGGCAGCCAATGTGGTAGAAGAACAAATCCTCTTGTGAAACATGTCAGTGGGCTTGGACACTGGCCAAAGTGGTGAAGCACTTTACAAAACACAAACAGTTCAGTGCCTTCCTTCTATATGCAACCTGTGCCAACATCCTTTATCTGCAAACTCCTTCAAAAACTCAAACCTTGGAACCCTTCTGCCGACCACCTGCCAGCAGAATACCTTCAAATAGCTTCCAAAGTCATAGCATATCCCATTATCCATCATTATAAACTGAACAATCATAGAAGGTAACATCCCGTCCATATGGAAAGTCTCCCATATAATCCCCTTACATAAAGGAGGCAAATCCACTGATATCTCCAACTTCCGACCAATTGCGTTACTCTCTCCATTGGCCAAAATAATGGCAAAATGTATTCACCATCAACTACTTCAACACCTGCTCCACAATAATTTACTTGCCAACTGTCAGCACGGCTTTAGGCCCTTTCATAGTACAACTACCGCCCTTCTATCTTTTACTCACTGTATAAACAAGAATCAAAATAATAACTTTCTATCTTCTGCACTATTCATTGACCTATCAAAAGCCTTTGATATGGTTAACCACAACTTACTAATCAATGTGCTAAAAAGCCAATCTCTTGACCCACAAGCAATACTTTGGTTTACATCCTATCTAAAATATAGACAACAAGCAGTGCTCTGGGACAATAATCTCTGCACACCCCTCCCCGTAAACATTGGAGTCCCTCAAGGCTCTATCCTAGGCCCTCTTTTATTTTCCATTTTTATTAATGATCTAAATACTGCTGTTCCTCAAGCCACATGCATACAATACGACGATGATTCTACTTTAATCTATACTGCTAAGTCATCAATCTCTCTTCAGACCCTTACTCAAACAGTATTTAACACGGTTGAAAATTGGTTCACCCATCATTGCCTCCTCCTAAACCCTAGAAAAACAAAATTGTTACTTTTTGCTCCCACCCAAAAGTCACCAGAGTTCCACTTCACAATTACCCCTAACAATGGAACTACTATTTCCCCTGACACTACCACACGTCTGCTGGACATAACCATAGATAATAACCTCAGCTACGATGATCATATCAACAACACTATACAGACTGTCAATACAAAACTAGGCTCCCTGTATAGAATCAAATCCTTCCTCACACCACTAGCTAGAACCTCCCCAGACTCCCCTAACTTCTACCCTATTCTACGCTTCTGCCATATACATCAATCTATCAAAACACAATCTAAGCAAGCTTGAAACTAACTATAATAACATAGCTAGATTTGTCACTGCCACCCCCTTCAGAACCCACCACTGTCACAACCTTAAACAACTCAGATGGTCAGAACTACAAAGCCATCTACTGTATAATCAACTGGTTATCTCACATAATATTCTTTATCACCCAAATAATACCTCGATCCTCTCTAACCTGATCTCCCCATATAGAAATCTTGCAACACTTCGCTCAGCAAATAAGCTATTAATCTCCAATATTAAATCTAACAATAAAGCTGGGGACTCACTTTTTACTAACATTGTGGGTAAAATCTGGAACAAGCTTCCTAGCACACTCACATCTCTCTCATCCACACCACTCTTCAAGAAACATCTCAAAGACCATCTGAAAATTCATTGGCTTTGTCCTAAACATGACTAAATCCTACTTTTTCCCCCTTAATGCTCTTCTTTCTATACCCCTTCCTTCTGGCCTCTGTCCCCTCTACAGCTTTAATCAATACAATCTAACTTTATTCTAGCCCTTGTGTTTTTCTTTCTTCTGCTTTTCTCTCTTTCTCTGACCTACAAATCATTACTTTAGAATTCTGAGTGTTCTTGTACTCGATTGTATTTCTAACCTTTGCATAGACTGTGAGATATTATTCATAGACACAATTTTTACTTTTATATTGTATTTTAAACCTTGCATAGATCAAGTAGCTATTATTCATAGAAACAATTTTTATTCTCTCAAAACATTTTTAATCTCTTTGTATTTGAATTTAGTCATTTTTAATTATTGTAATTTTTTGTAATTTACTTATGCTTGGAGCTTATCTTCCTGGGCCTCTACTGAAAATGGACATGTATCCAGCTAGACTAGCCCATCCCAGACTCACAAATCCAAGACCCAAAACATAGAAACAGAGTACAGAAAATGTGTATTTGTAGGGAAGCAAACACTTCTCACCCCCTTGAAGTTTTATAGATCAATTCAGAGATCACCATATCTTGAAGAAGAAGGAATATTCCTGCACATGGCACAATGTCACACTTAGAATGGAAGTCCAGATGTTGGTTATTCTTTTACATTATTGTACTCTGTATTGAAAGTTCTAGTGTTTTAAATGGTTTCTTGTTTTATGCTGAACAGACAGTATAACAGAGGTGACAATCATAGGATGCCTGATCCAATGAAAGTACCTTTTTTGAAAAGTTGGAAAAAGTTAATTTTTTTTTTTAAATGGGCAATCCTGAATCTAGATGCTTCTAATGCTCACCCACTAGCAAATAAACAGGACGGTTGTGCCACTGAAGGCCAGACAGAGATTAGCAGCTTGGGCACTGGAGGGCCAGCTCAGGGAGACTACGAAATCAAGGGCCTTCCTCACCGAAGGGAAGAATCTGGGGAAATGCCATTTCAGGGGTGACCCACAGGAATGGGGGGTGGTCAGCTCCTGAGGCATGTATCCTTGTAACACTGCAAGTCAGAAAGCCTACAAGAGGGTGTGCACATGGGCTCCCTATTGAAATGTCAGCACTGAAAATGTTGAGTGCTGAAAAGCCGGGGGGAAAAAAAGACCGAAAACCCACAGAAGTGTGAATCTTGAAAATCACTCTTCTTCTTTAAACTTGTTTTGCAGAGGGGCAAGCCCACCGCCACCACCACCATGTAGGTGTTAAGCATCCCCCCACACCCCCTTGTGGAAGACAAGCCCATCTACATCCCCCACACTTATATATAGCAACCATGAGATCCGCATACCTCCGAGAAAAGTTAATATTGTAAGTAACAGCATCTTGGACGTACTACATTTAAACCTGTTGATATGGCCATTCAGTCTCCATGATTTGGGACTCACTCTAGCGGGTCCCGACATTTCACCAAAATGCAAAAACATCATTCACAACAATAGACTCGGATATGGGGGAGGCGGCCAAATCAGTGTTTCATGTCAGCATGCAAAACACAAGTACCAAAACTTCATTATGAGAAGGTTATTGGACGATTGCCAATTCCATGGTGAATTTCATAATCCTAATGAGTTTCACAAAGCTCTGATGGTAGTGCTTATGCCTAAAAGACCAACAAAGATCCTAGTTCTAACACTGAGAAAAAAATATAGAACTGTGCTTTTGCACACCTGCTCAGTCATCTCCTAGTCTGCAACAAATGCAATGAGGTAAAGCAGAGGCCTTCAAAGATGAATATTGCAGGCTGTGTGTGTGAACCAGATCAATTATCCACAAGGAAGTGGACAACCTCTAAGACAGGTCAGTGGATCCAATTTATTTGCTTCCCATTAACATAGACAAAAGTCCCAAAGGTGTGAGGGTCAGCTCTTGCTACAAGGAATATCACTAGTCCAGATGAGTGAAGAGATGGGGCAGGAAAGTCCCTGAAGCTCAATCCCATGAGTTAATACTACAGAGATGTCCTTCCGCTCAGCCTCATAAATGTCCAAAAAAAGGAGGGCCAGGATACTGACCTGTTGTCACAGGATGACAACCTCAAAAAGGCAATGAAGAACATGGGAGGAGCAGAGGCCTCTGTAAGAAAGCAAAGCCTACATTTTGCAGATTTAAATTTTAGGCCTCAATCTCCTGCCTACTGTACTCCTGTCTGAGATTCTAGGAAGAACTCTCCTTATGGTTCTTAATCTAGACCTGCAATAAGAGGTTTTTAGTTTGTCTCTGCCAAAAACAAGTCAAATCTGAATCACTATGAGTACTGAACAATCCATCACGATCAAGATTCAACCCAAACAAAAATGGAAGCAAACACAATGCTCTGATTCAAGTTCTGACAGCTGAAGGCACACCTGGAGGGCCTATGGTACTTGGTTACTAGATGTAGGAATGTTTCAAAAGATACATGCTAGGATGTAACAATGTATCTGAACTGCAAGAAACACTCAAGGACTGATGAAAACAGAATTCCTTAACTCTTGTACATGGACACCACGCATGGGGTAAGGGTGGGTGTGTGGAATATGACCCTGTGACCATGTGATTTAGACTTGTATGTTCCTTTCACTGCCAACTGACCTTGAAAATGACCAAAAGATCTACAGTGTAAAGCAGTTTTGTAACTTACAACTACATCAGATTACATATTCTACAATGTACAATACTCACCGTAACTCTCAGAGCCTTCTGTTCCTCTCCCATTGGTCATCCTCTCTGGTACAGCCTGGGCAACTGGACTCTCCTGCATCAGTTCCTAATATAAACAAAACAAAAGGAAATCTGAGCAAAAAACAGGCACTTTTATTGCACACAATACACATTTTATCGTGCATCAGACTGCTTTGTGCAGATTAACAGAGCCCGATCCAAAAGGTCATGTTTTCTCTACTAACTAAAGGTTATGTTCTACAAGAAATATTGTGAATTTCTGTAAACCACCATTTTACACAGTACCATACTGTACACATCTAATTAAAACAAAATTTTCAACATTCAAAACTTCTTACTTTACTAGGTTTTCAAAATTCCCATAATTAAGCAATGGATATTTTGCATTATTAAGAGCAGACACAAGTCTACAGGCTAGCAGGAGAACAGGCACTTTCAAAGGAGACACCATAATGCAGCGTAACTTTACTGAATACAGAAAATCTGCAAAGGAATAATGTACTGTGAGCAGATAACGAAGGATGGAAAAGTCAGAATGGGGTGAGGCCAAGCAGAGGTTCGCCATGCAGTATGAAGACTGAATGCCTTATAACATCTGTTGATAACAGAGGTTGGGCACAGAGAAATGGACAGAAGAGTGTTAAAGACCATCTCTGGTTGAGCTTATAATTCAGTGTAAAGTAGAAGTTGTGGTACAAAAAAAGGATAATTAATTGGGCATATAAAATAATGCATGATAACTATAAGAAGCTATCAGAAGAGCTTAGAAAAGACTGGGAAATAAATGAAAAGCAATATAGAAGGAAACAAATGAAGGACACTCTCATGGCTCTCAAGTATGCAACAAAACCTAGAAGGTTTGGGATTTTTGCATGGAAGTGTTTGCACAGATATTTTTATACCCCGGGTGGACTAATTTTTCCACAGGTAGACAGCAATTGATACAGGTGTGTTGGGATAGACAGGGGTACTGGAAAGCATGCTTTTTAGGAGTGTAATGAGCTGCTGGCATTTTAGAAATTCTCTACAGGGTACTTTATCAGAAATGTTAGGGGAGCAAATTATTTTAACTAAGGAAATAATTTTTTTGAGCTGGGACATAGAAAATGAATTGCCTACACAAAGTAAGGCACTATTAGGCCCTACTATGCTTACTGTTACTGGCTGCCAAAAAAGCAATTACTATGAAATGAAAATCAAAAATAAAACCAACTGCAACCGAATTGTTGAATGTTGTAAAGGGCATAAAAAACTGGAAGTGAAATCTTTAGAAAGGGGGAGGAGTAAATTACATAGAAATAAATGGAATCTGTGGGGAAAATATATACAAAATATGTAATCTGGAGGAGCGATATGTAATCTGGAGGAGCGACATGTAATCTGGAGGAGCAATACTTCAGGGAAGAGAGGACTTCAGCAATCTATGCAATGTTAAACTCAATAATGGTCAAGACAAAAATTATATCTGTATAATATTTTTTTTTATAAATTAAATGTGTACTTATATCATTATGCAATGTGTGATATTAATAAAGATGTTTAAAAAAAATACTGAACATATATAACAGGCACACTGTCCTTTCTTGTTTCACTATCATATCAACAGTAAACATAATGACCATCGTAAATGCATCACGCAAAAAGAAACTGAAAAGAGCTTACATCAATGAAGCGTTCCTTCACCTCAAGAAGTCGTTTTAAGCGACATGTTTCTGTCATCAGGCCTGGTGAGGAAGGGTTTTTTGACTTGATGAGGTCGGTCACTTCTTTCTCTCTCTCCGCAATCTGTCTGCGCAAGTCCTGCACCTCATGATACTTTTCAGCAATTAGCTGCACCAGTCGTTCAGATGACTCCTGAACGAGAACAGAATAATGAGAGGTACTATAAGATTTCGGGTCCTCTTCGTTACAAATATTCACACACACACACTTCTTACAACATCCTTCACCATATCCCCGCAGCTCAGGGATGCTTTCCCCCTGCATTCTGAACATTTCCACAAAAAGCTGTTTAAAAGAAACGCACAGCTTACTTATCTGAGGTCCTTGCCTACATGTGGCTTTTACGGACACATTCTCTCACCAAATTTGTTGTTTTATACGTTAAGCTTGGTTAAACATTGGCATGCTTGTTTTTGTAGTTCACCAAGTCCCGATTTTCTGTAAATGCTACACATGACGTTTGTGCTCCTATTTACTCCTCTAAAAGAGCAATATGACACTGAGAATGTGTTCTATCTCTGCAGATATTTATAACTCAGATGCATTAGGCAGGCAGGTGTATGGGCTTCTTATAAACTGCACAGTAAAGTACAACTGAAACAATGTAGAACAGCAGAAGCAT
Source organism: Protopterus annectens (assembly GCF_019279795.1). Lineage (NCBI taxonomy): Eukaryota > Metazoa > Chordata > Ceratodontiformes > Protopteridae > Protopterus > Protopterus annectens. The sequence continues at coordinate 368,907,537 of NC_056744.1, read as the reverse complement.
CTGCGATTTGTGAAATTAAAGCAATAAAACTAAATCTGTCGCACAATCAAAACATTCTTCTCAAAACTGTCAGCTTGCAGATGTTGACTGTATTATCAGTTAGACCTGGTTTTCCAGATACTTCCTCCTATGTTAGGTGAAAATTTTCACCTCACAGTTACCTTACGGACTCTGCAGCAGTTATTTCTGTGCCAAATTTAACAGTCAACACTTTAAAAAGAAAAAAAAGTGTAAACCACTAACTAAGGTACAGACACAGACTGTTGTTAAATGATCCAAGACAGTCCACTGAAAAACATATATGTAAAAGTCATCCTGAATGAAAAACGCTCAAGACGACATTCGACTTGTAAAGATAAACCTTTTGTTTCTCACACTTTCCATAGAAGAGGTCTTCACTCCTACAAGCTTAAAAGTTAATATAACCAATTCTAAGAAAGCTGCACCTTGGTACAAAGGCAAACTGCAACCTCAGCAACCTTATTCAGAGAATCTGCAAATCAATCACATATGAAACAAGTGGTCATTGCAGAACTGTAACTCCCTCTGCATGCTAAAACTGAATGATATATGGAACCCCCCCCCCAAAAAAAACACATGTTATAGACTCAGTATTTTTAAGTGAAATAATATAGCAACATTGCAATTTACTCACAGTAATCTGCTGACGCTACGAGTGATATTTACTTTTGTGCAACACAGCTGGTGAGACATACAAACAGCATGGCGCTACATTTTTGGGGAACACACAGTGGTGCTAAACAACCTGGAAGAAAGTGGCAGCCATCTGCAGTCTAGAACAAATACCCCAGGCAAAAAGCTTAACACACACACACACATACCTTAAGCTGCTGGTCACGTGAAGTGACGATAGCAAGAAGACCATGAATCTCACATTCATGCTCTGCCATCTGCTTTCTGTTTTCTTCCAGAACATTCCCCAAAAGTTTCTCCTTCTCAAGAAGGGAGATCCTTAGCTGCTGCGCCACCTCATTTGCTCCAAGACTAACTCTGTTTATAAGGGCTGCTGTCACATTCTTCAAAGGAAACAAAATGCAAAAAAAAAATAAAAAATCACTGTCAAGTCTTGTTCAGATAAGCAATACAAAAACAAAACAAACAAATAATGAACAACGAAAAACAAAACGAAAATGATCATCTAGCTTCATATCAGTAATGAGACAATCGGCATGTCATGTAGTTAGTGTTCATGTAACACGTCTGTAATATTTTTCTCTGTTTTAATGTAGAACTTGTCTCTTCTTTCCTGGTACAGCAGTCATAGGGAACTGGCAATATCACATGACTATACTCCTCAAAAAGCATGAGCATGATTACATACTTCTAGGTCAGATTAATGCGCAGTTATTTTTACTTCATCTCTTCCTTCACACACACACACACACACACACACACACACACACACACACACACACACACACACACACACACACACACACACACACACACAGTCTCTGTTAACAAAGTCATTGTTGCACGGAGATCCAAATTCTAATTCAGATGTGTGGGTGTAAGTAAGGATTCTCTGAGAGATCATAACCCCCCCCCCCTCAAATTTGGCCTTTGTACTGCAAATGCAGCTCTAAAAATCCCTCACCCCATATCCAGTAGTTACAGTTATAACATTTTCATGCACTGTGTTCAAAATCATTCAGTTATGAAAGATTTTGAAGGACTAGCTAATGAAGTTGTGACTTTACAATGTAAATAATGCACGGCCAGGGGGTGATAGTGTTTCCTGGCAGCTAATCATTCTTCATACAAGCACATTAGCCCCAAAAAATGCATTCACTCTTCGGTCCAGTTTGAGATGCTTTCTACATCAGCAAAGTCAATGGCCTACAGCTTTTATGAAACAAAAAAGTAGGACACGTGGTCAGAAAGCAGAGATGTCACTGTTCTTTGTTTGGAGTGCTGTACACAAAGAATGGCTCAGAAAATAAGGGCTCACATACAGTTTGCATTAGGCTGTAAATATTTGCTCTCACCTCCACCTCCATGTTCTTGGCCTGCAACACCTCATGCAATCGAGCAAGAACACGATCCTTTTCTTGCAGGGTTCTTTCAGATCTTTCATCAGTCTCCTGTTTCAACCGCTGCAGGTTCTGGAGAGCCAGAGATGCCTGTTCCAACTCCAGGTCTTTCACTTTCACCAAGCCATCCAGGCTCTGGAAATCAGAAAAAAATGAAGATAATAAGAGAAATCTGAAAACTATTAGCAGCAATGAATACATGCAAATCTGTGCCTGTCACGAGGTTACTGCTCATGTCCAAGTGAACACTCAGAATTCTCTGAACTTTGCAATAAAGTGTTTATCCACTGCACTCCACTATTTCCATAGTTCTGTGGAGCAACCTGCAAACTGAATTAATTTTACAGTGTTTATACTGTTTTTCTTGCCTGCTGCATTTTTGTTTCAAAGGTATGCTTAAGTTTTGCAACGCTGGGTGTTTTATTTTATTTACTTTAATGTGGTAACCAATACTGTGCTTTATTTGTCACTTTTATGTAGACTAAAATGGGAATATTCAAAAACACTTGGTGCACAGCATTACGTGTAACAGCCCAATAAGTGATTATGAGGTGAGGTGCAGGGAATGAGTGATTCATAGATATATGCAGCATAGCTCAGCTATGAGAGAAACAGCACAACAATTGTGGTATAAAGATGAGTACCCACATGCCAGAGAGCAGTCAGAGGAACTGGTTAGTAAATCATTCCTGTATGGTAGAGGGGAGTGCAATACATTGCTACACTGGCAAATAGATGACTTCTATCTGCATTAGCCATGACAGATACAGCACAGAATAAAACCGAAGCATGCAATATCACTCATCATTTGCATTGCAGTGCAGAATGCAGCTGTATGCAATATATCCTGCATTTCCTTGTTTTCTGCACATTCAGTGTTTAACAACATTTTCTGTTTAAGCAATGCCATGACATGTTGTTGATATTTGAGCATATGAAACTGACAGTTTAAGGCCCTTACAGTCAAGGTAGCAGATGTGTAAACCTTTTTTCCCCATCTATGCAGTGCCCTAGAATCTCTGTCAGAGGAGGTAAGGTTTTTTGCAGCGGAAGCCTCAACTCCTTTGGGACCCTGAGAAATAGTTTCTGGGTCTGCAGCAGGGTTTTTAAAAAGGAATTTATGAGAGTCACGAACCCTGTAATATATGTCCGGCTTAACAGGAGCTGGAGGTAAGGAGTCAGGTGTAAGACTAGACTCCGAAAACACATCACCTACAATGTCTAACACAGGTGGGATGGCCAGGGGCTTGTGTTGAGGAAGTAAAAGGAAATCCCTGAGCCTCTTTTTAAATTCAGAAAAATCTTGGCTCTCCCAGTGGAAATGCTCCCTCATGGTATGTAAGGTTTCCCCAAAAGAATAGTCCTCAGGAGGGGAAGCTGAAGGTATAGATTCTTCAGCATTAGAATCCTCATGGGGGGGAAGAGAATATTCCTGATCAGAAGAGGACTCAGAAGAAATGGAAACCTGATCTGAAGATTCATAGTCAGTATCTTGCCTAGGCCTCTTTTCAGGAGGGGGATGGGAACCCCTGATCAAGGTAATCAAGTCTTCGGCCATTTTGAGCATCTGCTTTTTGGGCATGGAGGCCTGCCACATGGCTCTTGAGTTTGCTTCTTTGTCTTTGAAGGTGCTTTAGTCTTTGCCTTTGAAGTTGGTTTAATGTATAAATGTTTAGGTCTGAATATACCTTCAGAAGCCGGTGCCTGCTCAGCGGCTCCGGATCCATCTGAAGGAATAGCGTCCAAGGCTCCAATACCTTGAATTTCCAGTGGCATAGCCGACTCCACGTGGGAGTCAGTAGTGGCCTGCGACTCTAAAGTAGCAGGCAGCAGGGGCTGTGAAAGCGCCTCACTGAGAACGGCGAACCGACGTCTGGCTTAGGAGAAGCTTCGTCGTCGGGTTTGGGCCTCGGTTGTCTATCTTTTTCTTTGCATTTTTTGTGAACTCTGGTAGTCGGATGGCTCTCAGACAACATTTCTGGGTAATTAAACCTGCCCAAAATAGTTTAATGCAAAACCATACCAACACTTAATAGTGCGTTGGTTAAATCTAGCACAAAACCGACAACCTGAAACGTTATGGTCAGGGCCTAGGCAAAGAATACAGTAAAATGAAAGTCCTTATGAGGTATTTGCTTCCTACAAGAAATACAATTATTAACTTTTTCTGACATCGGTCTGGAGCAAGAAAAAAGTTTCCCCAACGAGGTACTTAGCTTTATAGAAGACTTCGGATCTGAAACTCGAACATGAAAATCTCAGGAGTTGGCTGACCGGCACTTGCAAACTGCTTCTGCTTCGGGCACCGCGCGACAAGAAAGACTAAAGAAAATGGCATCAGCTGCATCTTTTATACCCCTGATGACCTGATGTCAGGGAAGGGGCGATGGCAGCCGACGCAGGACCCAGGACTTTGGAATTCAGGCCGACTGAGGGCAACCTGCCAGCAGGATTACCCCAAATGTAATGACTGCAACAGTGAAACACGAAGAACATCTGGTTAGTAAAACATTCCCTGTATGGTAGAGGGGGGTGCAGTACATTGCTACACTGGCAAAGAGATGACTTCTATCTGCATTAGCCATGACAGATATAAAACCAAAGCATACAATATCACTCTCATCATATGCATTGCAGTGCAGAATGCATTATCACACTCATCCTTTACACGGCAGTACAGCATGTATTATCACACTCATCCTTTACACGGCAGCATGTATTATCACACTCATCCTTTACACGGCAGCACAGCACGTATTATCACACTGATCCTTTGCAAAGCAGTACAGCATGTATTATCACACTCACCCTTTACAAGGCAGTGCAGCATGCATTATCACACTAATCCTTTGCAGAGAAGTGCAGCATGTATTATCACACTCATCCTCTGCACAGCAGTACAGCATGTATTATCACACTTACCCTTTACAAGGCAGTGCAGTATGCATTATCACACTGATCCTTTGCAGAGTAGTGCAGCGTGTATTATCACACTCATCCTTTGCCCAGCAGTACAGCATGTATTATCACACTCATCCTTTACACTGCAGTACAGCATGCATTATCACACTGATCCTTTGCAGTGAAGTGCAGCATGTATTATTCACACTCATCCTTTGCACAGCAGTACAGCATGCGTTATCACACTCACGCTTTGCAGTGCAGTGCAACATGTATTATCACACTCATCCTTTACACAGCAGCATGTATTATCACACTCATCCTTTACACGGCAGCACAGCACGCATTATCACATCGATCCTTTGCACAGCAGTACAGCATGTATTATCACACTCACCCTTTACAAGGCAGTGCAGCATGCATTATCACACTGATCCTTTGCAGTGAAGTGCAGCATGTATATTCACACTCATCCTTTGCACAGCAGTACAGCATGTATTATCACACTCACCCTTTACAAGGCAGTGCAGCATGCATTATCACACTGATCCTTTGCAGTGAAATGCAGCATGTATTACACATGCATCCTTTGCACAGCAGTACAGCATGTATTATCACACTCACCCTTTGCACTTCAGTGCAGTATGCATTATCATACTCATCCTTTGCATGGCAGTGCAACATGCATTATCTCACTCATCCTTTGCAGTGTAGTATGCATCATCACTCTCGTCCTCTGCAGTGCAGCATGTATTATCACACTGATCCTTTGCACAGCAGTACATCATGCATTATCACACTCACGCTTTGCAGTGCAGTGCAACATGTATTATCACACTCACCCTTTACAAGGCAGTGCAGCATGTATTATCACACTCATCCTTTACAAGGCAGTGCAGCATGCATTATCACACTCATCCTTTGCACAGCAGTACAGCATGTATTATCACACTCCTCCTTTGCACGGCAGTGCAGCATGGATTATCACACTCTTCCTTTGCACTGCAGTAAATTGACTGGTCCTGCTATACACCACGTATCACTTTACTCACAGTCTAGAGGCTGAGCAGGGCACAGCAGTCAAGTTACACAAGGGTGATGTGGCGCAGTGACAGGCAAAGGTCAGAGGAGGTGGTAGTGGAGGCACTCAGGTTGGTAGTAAGTTGGGGGAATCAGTCATCATGTGCTCCAGTGGCAGGGTGGAGCAATTATGTGGTAAACTTTGGCCATATATACTATGTGGACTTGTAGTTTCAGGGCTTGATGAATTCTGTTGTAGGAAAGGCAAAGCACTTTTGCAGCATATTTAAAAACCCTGATGTACTGTCTCATGTTGGGAGTCATTAGATGGATGATTACCACGACCTTAATCACAGACATCCACTTAATCACAGACATCCATGGCAGTTTGACAGTCAACAAAGGATAGCAATGGAGGATACAGAAACTGTTTACCTGCTGTAACCTGACTAGGTAGCCTGGTGATGTTACTGTGGAGCCTGAGAAGAGTCATTGGCCACTACCATGAGAACAGCCACATCCAGGTCTGTTGACTGTAGTGGTCTGATACACAGTGATGCACTTTCCAAAACAGTGCATGCCATCTGCATAAGCTGGGCCCCTGCCTGATCCCCCTACATCTGAACACTTGCATAGCCATGGCTGGTAAGGCCTGAAGTGGCACAATGGAAGACAGTTGCTGCCTGCCTCACTGATGAAGCAATGGGGGCTGCCAATAACATCAGTGCCGTGTTTACTTCAAGTCCCATAAGTTGGGTCAGTTTTGCAAGTGCTGCAAGCCACCCCACTGCCTACACAGCTGTTTCTCATCCTCAGGCAGGCCAAATGCACCACACACTCTCTCTACAATGCTGTGTGCAATGCTGTGTGGAGCAGCTACCTGTGACTGGGTCACTGTCCTACACATCCGTTGAAGCTTTTATTCACACTGATTTTTACGGAACTTTCAATAAGGTGAATGACAGTTGCAAAACAGGAAGAGAATATTAAAAGTAGCTCCATTCAGGAATATTGAACATTCTTATAACTTTTACCCTAAAAAAATAAAACATCTGATTTATAAAGTAATAACACTTCCAATCATTAAAAATGCACTTGCTGTATTCACAAAGAATTTTTTCTAGTCTAGTCCAAAAAAGATATTTTGTATGAAAGATCTATTCAACTACAGAGATTTATGCTTCTTCAAGGATAATAATTACTACTTACAAATAGTAATGATGCCAGAGAGAAATTTTGACTTTAGCAATGCAAACCTTGCTGCTACACTGCACGAGGGAGCATTACTGGTATTCAGGAACAGGCTATGAAAATAAACTTTGTATTCCTTGTGCCCTGAATTCTGCTGAACCCGCTGCATAGCTGCCAATGTTCCCTTATTACTGACCATCCCCACCTACACCACCACCACATGCACATTGGATGTGATAACACATGCAGGACAAGTAAAACTCTCTCATGCATGGATTATAGCATTTAGTGACTCCACCTCTCTCAGAAATCAGCTCAACCGAAATGGTGGACCTGCGAATGGACCATCACTCCTCTAATGTCTACAGTACCCAGTCCAAGATACTAGACAGGACTTTGGTACATTTACAGAGACCCAGGAAATGGGAGGAAGTCAGCTTAAACTGTAGAGCCTTCGACATTTCCTCTGTGGAGGGTACAAAATGAAGCAGTTACTCAGGTACAGACAGAAGTGAATGCCTTTTGGTCTGTAGAAGGTAACTACTGGAGCCAGACACATTGTTAACATCCTGTAGCATACAGACAAACCAAATGGCAAGGAGGTAAACTGGTAAACGGAACTACCTGTGCTGAATCTAAGGAAACATCTGTCCACCCAGGATAGGGTTATGTGAAGGTAGATATCCTTTCATTCCAGGTTCACAATGTAAGCTTGTGAGAAAAGGAGATTAAAGAGGTCTTAGAACATTAGCATCCTGAATTCTGAAACTTTTAAAAATGTATTTTCTTTTGACCATTCCAAGATGGGCTTCCTCTCGCCACCTTTTTTTGAAAGTAGGAAAGAGTAGAGACTGGTGCCCTCTTCTCCCATGGTACTAGCTTCTCTATGGACCTGTGTGAAACATTTCTTGAAAACGGGGAGGAGAGACCAGAGATGGAAAAATACCTCAGAATTTTGGTCCTTCTAGAAAATGTAGCCCATATCCTTGAATTAGGGTTTGAAGAGACCAATTGTCATGCGTGATCAAGTCCCATTACTTCATGAAGAGGCCCAAGTGATGTCACGTCTTTTACTGCAGAAAGGGGGAAGAGGGATTAGAAGCGGTGAAATTTGGGGAGTGGAAGAAGGGATGAGTCACAGTTGCATCTTCTCTGTCTCTCTTTCACCCTGTGTTCAGGCCCAAGATGAAACACAAACTTACTGTGGGAATACTTTTGGCAGATTTCTTACCCCAAAATAAATTATTTTTTTCTTCAGAGCATGACATCTAACCCTTACACCCAAAAGCTAAAACAGTCTAACATAGAAATAACAGCCAAACTAGAAAACAGATTTTCCACAACAGCGTGCATGCCTCAAATCCAGAAGACAGGTCACAACAATTAACCAAGGAGATACAAGCAAGGAATTCAGACTTAACAGAACTGTGGCAGGAAAGAATTGAAGATAGTGTAGACCTACATGCACTCTTGCATACAAACATCCTTTTATGCCTGTGGGAGGGCATCTGCCCAGCCAAGGGAGGGGGAGTGAAAATCTTTCAAAGTCAAGTCAACCATCAGACCTTTTGCGACAACTATTTCAACAGTCAGAACTGCAACAGTGGATTATACAAAAAAAGCAGCAGTTTAGCATGCACCATTAAAATAACACCTGCACATGTGCCAAATTCAGAACTGGCACTGACCTATAAATTAAATGTTGCCAGGCTAAGCACTTTTTTAATTAATTTTATTTACCATTTTTTTGCTACCCTAGGCTATGGAATTGGCTACATGGTTTACTTAATTATTTTATTTTCCACTTGTTGACTAATAATGCCCCACAGAGCAAGCCCATTTACCAGAGGTCCTAGAAAGAATGCTCCACATTAGAGCATAAAACAAATTGAGAATCTTTAACAATTTACAAATCAGTGACTAATATAATACATAAAACACATCTACAATATTTTAATGAATACTTGAAATCAAATTTGAGGAAATGTATTTAATGTTTCCTTTAAAGTCTTGGAAGTAGCAAGGTGATGTACCTCTATACATAACAAAGACAAACAGCAGCATTTAAATACAGTAATTTGATAAATAACCATTAATTCCCAACAAACTAAAATAGTAACAAGAACAGGCAAAGTAGCATACAAAAATAAACTTAAGAAATGGTGGAAGAAATTAAAATATAAGCAGCATCTACAAAAGAAGGGCAGTACAGTGGTACAGCGTCTAGTCTGCTGTTTTACAGCATTTAGCACTCAAGTTTGGGTCTTGACAGGGGTACTTTCTATGTGAAGTCTGTATGCCCTCCCTATGTCCACTTGGGTTTTCACCAGGTGTTTTAGTTTTCTCCCACAACCCAAAGATGGGTGAACTGATAAGCCTCCAAATTGCCCACAGGTGTGGGTGTGCATGTGCCCCCTGTGATTTACTGGTGTCCTGCCCAAGATTAGCTGCACAGAATGCTGCAGCAGGCCCTGGTACCCCATAAATATGAACTGGATTAAACCCTTCTCCATACTGCTGGGAGATAAAACCTTCAATTCCCCACACGAGCAGAGTTTGAATAGGGCCTCACACACTGGAAGAGTCGGGTGGTTTGTATGGGAAATCAATGGAATATGGTTCACCCATGTTGGGGGGGAAAGACTGTTAGCTCCCCAGTGGCTATAAAGTGCGCCTGTGTAAGTGGCAGCCTGTGCAACAGACACTGGCCACTATGGGTAGATGTGGGTTGCCACTGTCAAGCCAGTAATGGTAGCCTTTGGGGACATATGTGATGGCGCATACATGTGTCCTAGGAGGACACAGCAGGTCTCCATGTTTACTTATGTGCTCATGTTAGCCCCTAGTGGTGGGGTTAGAGACTAAACAGAAAAAATACTTCCATACTCAATGCTCTCAATGATGAATGGCTCTGGGGGAGGATGAGGAGTGGCACCAAATGGTCCCCTAGCCTGTAGACACCTGTGGTCTACTTAAAACATTGATGGGGAAAAATCCAGTTGATAAATGCATTCTAGAAATAAATCCAAAATTTATACTACAGATTTCATACCAAAGACTCAGATGTGAGACTGACAATGGCATGGCACTCAGTCCAAGAAATACTGTGCAAGTGAGTCACTAGAATTCATTTAACAAAACCTTTATTTTGCATTCTTTTAGTGCTGAACACCAGAATGCACGACAGAAAAGGGGGCTACTAGTAAACATATGGAACCAAGCTACAGATCGACAATAACAAGAATATAGTGCCGGTACTACCTACAACATCGAAAAGCATTCCAGTACCAGACAACTATATCACAGTGCACATTTGGTGAAACTGCATGCTTGTGGATGGAGATTGCTACAAGCTGTGGAAATGTCCGTACTCCTATAATACAGCAAATTTGAAATCAGTTACATGAAGAAGGCAATGGAGGGGGAGAGTCCAAGCCACACTGGGCTGTGGAGAGTGAAGTCATTTTGAACTTCTAGGCTTGACCAAAGCATCATCTTAGGTTGTGCATGCAGATCTCATGTGCAAAATGCATGAGTTCAGGTAGTCCTGATTTTAAAGGAAACAGTAAATACATGCCAACAAGAAATACATGGAATGACACTGAAAGCATACTCAATGAAAATATTCAACCAGAGATCATTCAAATCCAAACAGATTATACAACCATAATGTAGAATGTCTACAAAAAACATTAACCCGTGCTTATCTTCAACTCAAGACGACAATTAGTCTTTGGGACTATGTCATAAAAAAATGACTGTCGTTCATGCAATCTACCCTACAAGGCCAACTAAAATTGTTAGCAGCCTCTCAGAGCAAGGAAATGTACCTGGCCAATGAACAGCAACTGATAACAGTAATCATTCTTCAGATATCACCCACTTGGAGGGTCCCCAAAGCAGACCTGCATGCTTCCTGGGATACTGTTTAAACACTATTTATTGACAGCACCACCAAATCTATCTGCCTTAACAGATGTGCGTTCTCGTTCACCCGGATTGGCAATGTGATGTACTTCAATCCTCCTAATTCAACCAGTATACCTCACCAGACCACACACCCACTTCAGTGCATTTACCAATACTGCAAGCACATCTAATTCAGCTTGCCAGGAAAGGGACGGATGGCACCCAGGAGGAAAAAGTCAGTGAAATGAATACACACAAATGGATATAAAACTGTCAAAACTCATATGCAATGAAAATGACATCTCCTAAACCAATCAAAACAGTATCCACAAAGGCTCATTTGATGTACTGACAAACAATTTTACTTCAGAAAAACACCCACAACTTTAAGTATTTTATAAGGGGAGGTGCTGAAGGATGGTTATGCCTCTGTGAACTTAATAATTATAACTTATTCCGAGATCAGTGCGTGACTGGAGAAAGCGATCCCTCCAGTGTACGGATTACCCTCCCAAGAGTCATAACTACCCAACCCTATCAATATTTATTAAAATAGACATCACTACAGTGTCTGCAAGTTGTACAGCATAAAGGCTCATTACTTCTGGACAGTCAGACATTGTGGCCAGACTGCTTCTGCTGCCCATCACTTAAAATGGTTTTCAAATAAAAGCAATTTTTTGGCCACTGACACTTTGGATAATGTGAAATTTGACAGTATGGCTGACAATGCATAAATCAACCAAAAACTGTAGACAGCATGTCCACTTTCTTTGACTGCTAACCAGTGAGGCTAGATCATTTTTCCCCAGTTCCCAATAGTCAGGGGTAACCAGGTCAAGCAACTCATGAAAAGTCTAAAAGCTGGTCACTTAGAAATCATGTCTTAGTAAATAAAAACAGTTCTTTTGCTGGACCAGAGGAAACTGCCCCCCCCCCCCCATAGCGACCTCATATCTACACCGCTACACTACTCATTCTCCAGATTTCATTTGACATGCAATATATTCACCTGTTAAGCTGCATTTACCTACCAATTCAGAAGGACACGCACTAAGTTGCAGCAAGAAGGCAGAAGCACAAAAGAAGAATGTTGTGAAATGGCCGAATGCTGACCTAATTTATTTTATCAGGACTCATCATTAATCAAAAGCACCTGCTACAATTCTGTTTTTCAGCTTAATGTTAAAAAGAATGGTATAGAGCACCTTCTCTAGTCTCTGGTGTAAACATAACAAATTCCCAAGCCTTGGCCCTCTGACAGTTCAACAAGACTAAAACCTCTATTTAAAATGTACATACTTTTAAAGTTTATGATATTGTGTAGTATATTTGCATTTTTTTCTTTCCATGTGTAAACACAGCTGCAAATAAAATGTATGTGTATTTTCTCCCTGGACTGGTTGTTGAACTGGGTCTCAAGCCCATGCATTCTATCACAGTTAACAAATGAGAGAGAAAAAAATTAACAACTCAATTTAATAAATTAACACAGTGGGCTCAGCAGGATCTCCTAATTAATATTTTTAACTTCAAAGAAATTTGACATTACCTTCTGCCATCTAGTCCTAACCATAAAGGAAAAATCATATCTAGAACAGTTACAAACCCCATTACCTTGAAGAAAGCCTCTGGAATGGTCAGTCCTCTTCTCCTGGCAGAGACCGTGCAACTTTCTACTGGTGACAACTATTTGCTACAAGAACAGCTCCATTTAGAACGATAACAGAAGCCTTGACTTAAGGTCAAGCTCCATGAAGGGCAATTACAGAATCTATGAATGAAGCCTAACAAGAAGACGCTTGATGACAACTGCCATAGTGGGAGTGACTGCTGGTCAGCAGATGTACTACATTTGATGTGTAGAACTAGTCAGCTCTGTGGAAGCATTGCCTTGTTAGTGCCAACTCAGGACTCTCAATCCTCAAGACAATCAAAATAAATTAGACACACAAAAAAAAAATGTACATTCAAACATCACACAGTACATCACTTAAAATGTGTCTTAACTTCAGAGTAACTGTGTCACAGTGCCACTGTAGCTGGGTACAACATTGATAAAATACAGGTGTGGCGCTCAAAATGAGACAAACACCATACTACCAATGTTAGAATATCAAAACAATTGTTAGGCAGTTTTCTTCAATGATAAATCCATTCTGAATTTGCAAAGTCAAGTGTTAGCAATGCATTTATTCTGGGAGAAAAAAAAAAGCACTTCTCTGTACTCCAGACATACAAAAGCTATGCTCATTCAAATATTACAGAACATATTCAAAAGGATGTATTAAAGACATCAGTTGCAGTATCTGGTTTCTACAAAGTCATAAAAAGCCTTTCCTCGTGTCCGTTATGAGAGTTTTGCCCAAGTTGCTGCTGTTCTGGTACTCTTACTATACCTGAGAGTCTCCATCTTAAGTTTTATAGCACCTGATTTCCCCCAACCCAGCAAAGTTTGCCGTGACTTTTGACAGTGATGTTATCGGTCACATGTTGCCAAATTACAAAGGCTGCATTCCTGTGGCAACTTTTACAGTTCACCACATTTACGAAGGAGTGAGTCATCTGCCCTGCAATGAACTAAAATGAATGACAGCCCACTGGTGCAGACAAAGACTCTATCTGCTTCGCCAGACCAGGGTGGAAACATCAGACCATCCATACGTGAGATGGCCAAAATGATGGATGGGAAACTGGAATAAAACTACACTGCCTGCCTCTCCGCAGGGGTAGGCATTGGGGGTGTGACTCCCACCAAAGATTGTGAGAGATGCTGGAAATTGGGGGGGGGGCTAGGGCTGTTTGAGGGGTACTCTAAGCGAGACAACAATGTGTTTATACTAACTGAGCAGCTCTCCCACTGTTGAGCAAGGCTATGACTCATAAAACAACAGAGAAAAGGAAGGCACTGTAAAAAATCCTTGGTTACTGATAAGGACAAGCAAAGGGACGGCAGGGGTCAAGAACAACAATAATAATAATTAATAAAACAGTGATTCAGTCTTAATCCGCGGTGGTGCAGCGGTAGCATTGTTGCCTCACAGCAAGAGGTTCTCCCATTCGATTCTTGGCTGGAGTGCGGGAAGTGCCTTCTGTGTGGAGTCTGCATGTCCTCCCCGTGGTTGGGTGGGCGTTCGAAAGACATGCGTAAATGGGCGTGCCTTCGTTTAAGGTTGAACGTCGAGCTGGCACCCTGACATTCATCAAAATCTACTGCCAATCATTAGCGGACCGGAGTTCCGCTGTGGCGACCCCTAACCGGGAAAAGCCGAAAGACAACAACAATAAAACAGTGATTCAGTAGGTGTGGCATTTACAAGTCATACAAGTGAAAACGGAAGACGGTGTTTCACTTTTGCAAACAGCATGGAAACAATAAAAGAAAAGCTTAGAACAAGGATATTTCAGTAACACAGACCAAGCAACACAATTTATGACATAATCTTCAGTCCATGCAACACTAGTACGAAAATAAAGTTCTGCACCTCTTACTACTACATTCAGGTTCAGAAAAGAAGACATTTCCAAACCAGTAAAAGCACTTTTTCCTTTTGACAAAAACAAATAAAGACTGGATCTGTGATGCTTACTAATATTATTAAATCAGTTTGACCCTGGGTCACCAGGTAGTTCTCAAACCATGACCGCTCAGTATACTGTTTGAACACAACAATGTGTCCATCAGTACTGCTAAGATTTTCCAGATGTGCTTGAAAAATGAATTCTGCATAGATTCAAATTCCATGAAATGAAAACTCTGGATTCTTGTAAAAGAACCTCCATACAGGCAAAAGAAAATCTTAGACTACCATCACCACCACACACACACACACACACACACACACACACACACACACTTGTGTGCACATACAGCCAGACAGACATGTGCACACATACACATACACCCACACGTGCATAAAAAAAGAATATGGAAATTCTGGTCCAACTCATTCAGTGCCCCTGTTATGCCTTATCCCCAGGAAATACAGTTCTAAGCGTTCTTTTATGAGCCGTAATTATGGATTCTGGCAGCTGTAAATGCTTACATACAGAGATTTGTTTTTCCAGTTTTGCAGATCAGTTTATTTCTTCCTGTTTTCTTGAATGACATGTTTGTTCTTTTCCATTTTTTATGGAAACACTAGTCTGAGCTTTACGAAATGCTACAATTTGTGTGCAGACATTTCCAATATGTCTTCCAATGTCAGTGGTTTAGCAGTATGCACAACAATGTGTGCAGACATTTCCAAGATGTCTTCCAATGTCAGTGGTTTAGCAGTATGCACAACAATGTGTGCAGACGTTTCCAAGATGTCTTCCAATGTCAGTGGTTTAGCAGTATGCACAACAATGTGTGCAGACGTTTCCAAGATGTCTTCCAATGTCAGCGGTTTAGCAGTATGCACAACAATGTGTGCAGACATTTCCAAGATGTCTTCCAATGTCAGTGGTTTAGCAGTATGCACAACAATGTGTGCAGACGTTTCCAAGATGTCTTCCAAAGTCAGTGGTTTAGCAGTATGCACAACAATGTGTGCAGACGTTTCCAAGATGTCTTCCAATGTCAGTGGTTTAGCAGTATGCACAACAATGTGTGCAGACGTTTCCAAGATGTCTTCCAATGTCAGCGGTTTAGCAGTATGCACAACAATGTGTGCAGACGTTTCCAAGATGTCTTCCAAAGTCAGTGGTTTAGCAGTATGCACAACAATGTGTGCAGACATTTCCAAGATGTCTTCCAATGTCAGTGGTTTAGCAGTATGCACAACAATGTGTGCAGACGTTTCCAAGGTGTCTTCCAATGTCAGTGGTTTAGCAGTATGCACAACAATGTGTGCAGACGTTTCCAAGGTGTCTTCCAATGTCAGTGGTTTAGCAGTATGCACAACAATGTGTGCAGACGTTTCCAAGATGTCTTCCAATGTCAGTGGTTTAGCAGTATGCACAACAATGTGTGCAGACGTTTCCAAGATGTCTTCCAATGTCAGTGGTTTAGCAGTATGCACAACAATCAGCACACAAGTCAGGAGGTTCATGAAAACTTAGTATGAAGGGTTCAGTACAAAATACATTACCTGTATCCAAATCTAACCATTAATTAGGCACATGTAAGCATGGAATCTCTGCAAGGAGGAGTCTGTTTGCTTGGCAGTCTGCATATGTAGCCTGTCTTAAGGCTTAGGACAGTATCTCAATACGACTAACACGCAGGTCACAATATTTAGGATGAGCCTTGGAACAGTCGCCTCCATGAAGAACTGGCTGGACAGCACAACACATGGCCTAAAAACAATAGAATCAAATAGCATACGACTGTCACTAGCTTCAGTTAAACGTCCTACCTTTTCCCCATGTATATCACTAACACGAGTGCCTTCAGGGGAACAAGGAGATAAACATCTGCAGACAATATGAAGGTCTATAACAGAAGAAACAACAAGAATGGACTTCACAAACAAGGTTAAAAGGAGTGATGATGAGTGTGGGAGCAAAACAAATACAAAAAACAAAAAACTTCACATTCGGGGAAACTACAGACAGCTACTAAAACATAAAGGACTTGTGAATAGTCACATCAGATGACTTAAAAGTGGACATTAGTGCCAGTATGTATAGGAGGATAAAGACTGACTGTAACCCAGGCAAATCTTGGTTTGATTAGCAGCCCACATGCATGCTGGAGTTAGTGGGGGTGGGAGAGGAGTGAAGGGATAGTCTGTGGCCACTTCTCTCAGAACGATGGGGGGGGGGCATATGTCCATGGCTCACATGACTCAATGCTTTCCCTGGTAGTGCTCAGAGAATTGAATATGTTGTGTTCATCCTTGGAGGTGATGGTGTTTACAAATTTATAGCACTGAAAATGTGGGAGACCCACACTATACTCATGCATGCCCACCTAAAATTGGTAAGGCACAGGCATTAGGGATGTAAGCAAAAAATGTTCTAATGGTTGTGTTAATATGACTCCTGTCAAATGTCCCTCACAATGGTAAGGGAATGGATGCATTAATTAACATAATGGGGAGGTGAATAATAGTTGGCAGGCAGAAGGGAGCCAACAAGAAAGTGGGATGTTAATGTTAAAGGCAGTAATAAGAGTACAGGAATTGTGTAAGACACAAGGAAGCAATAACTGGATGAAACACAAAATAATACCTTCTGAGCAGCTGTACAAGCAGTTTGAGAGGCAACATCTAGAGAACTGTGAACAGATTTGTGTAGTCTAATTCAGCAACAATGTTCAAAAAGACAGGCTGCCTGTAAACAGCAGAAGGTACAGGATTCCAGGACAGACAGCTAAGGTTAAAGGGAAAGGCACACACATGCACACACACAGACACACACACACACACACACACACACACACACACACACACACACAGACACACACACACACTCTGATCAATGCATGCGCACACAGACACACTTTCTGTCTCGCTCTGGAAGAAAGTGGGACATGAGACAGTTAAGCACCTCATGCAATTAAAGTCCAGACACGGTCTTTAAAAGCAAATCTATAATAAAAGGGGAGCACAAGAAGCTAGAGAGACTGCTTTTGTGCCAAGAGTTTTACAGACAGTTGTGGATGCATGGAAACTGTTTATGTAGAGGGTGTGCAATCAAAAATAATGGTTGAAAGAACAATTTACAGGATAGATGTGAAGCAATTCTCAACAGATGTACTGAATAAAACTGTGGGTAATGCAAAAAACGGTCTTTCATGAGGGCCGAAAAAGTGTTTACAAGTACTCCATCTGCCAACACCCACTCACAGTGTGTACGTAACCTTAACCAATAAGCCTATCTGTGTGACGGCCTTTTCTGTGCTTATTTACTGTTTAATTGCTTTTTTTTCTGCTTAAGTTAACGTAAAAAACCCCAAAAAACAAAAAAAAAATTACTAACCGTTTGCTCGTTTCCCACCTTTGTCTATACTAGAATAGTCTGGATCCCAGATTTGCTAGTTTCAGGACTTTATTTTGTGTTTCTGACTTGTCCAGACCTTGCTGTGGTAGAGGGAAGTCTTTCTGCTTATCAGTGGGAGTGGTAGGCATTGAGCTGCCTATCTGATGCTACAGGAGTGGTTTCCAGCTCAGAAACTGTACCTCAATAGCCGTTTGGGGTGGCTTTCTATACCTTTCAACTTTCTAGCTTAAAAACCCATGTTTGCTCATCGCTCAGTGCCGCTTAGTTAGGGTTAAACTATTACCGGTGCCTGAAAGTGTGCTTTTCAAATTTTCCCTTAGAACTAGCCAGTTTTCCAGTTTTAGCACTCAAACCTGATTCTTTGAGCTCAGCACTTGCTTAGAACTCATTGTAAGTATATAGATATTCTATAAATTGCTACAGCACTCAACTTTCCTTACTAAGTAAAGAGAAAAACAGTTCTAGTACTTAAAATAAGCACCTATCCAGGCATGTCAACAGGTCAAGCTCCCGGTGTTTGCTCCTGTCCACCTGGTGAAACTGGGCATCTTGGGGCAATGTAGCAATTGCCTCAAGTACACAAACAACCCTCTCCTCCTACCACCCAACACTACAACCTGTGAGAGATGCACTTATATAGCCAAGCTGGGAGCCAAGCTCTCTCCAGCCAAGAATGGACTAGTCAGTCAAGAACAGAAGGTAAACACCCACATCACAGCACTCACAACACATAGTCCTTCAAAACCTACACTGCTAAAACCCACACATAGTAACACAAAACACACGCCTACATTCGCGAAGGCTCTTAATAAAAATCTGCCCAAGCAACAGAGACCTCTAATGTTAAAAAGCACCCCCCCCCGACACAACTCACAAAACCAGTGTGCCACTCAACCTCAGCCCCTAAGGTAGAACAATGTACCCAACAGACTAGTCAAGAGTCGACTCTACAGTCAGGCACACTGATGTCCCAACTCCACCATGCTAAACAAGGAGAAAATTACAGTCAACTGCCTGTCGGGTGCCAGGAGCCGCCACATAACCCACGAACTCAGGTCACTCCACAACAGGTACAAACATGACTCTGTCATTGTCCATGTTGGAGTGATGACCTGAGACGTACCTCCCTGGACTACAAGAAAAGAGACATGGAAGAGCTCTCCGATCTTGTAGCCCAGGAGGGTATGACCCTATCCCTGAGTAGCATCCTGCCATCACCCAGAATGATACCACAGTACAAGGACAAAATGATTAACTTCAACATTGGCTAAGCTTCTGGAGTCATTCTAAGGGGACCCGGTATCTGCCTACTTGGGATGACATGATTGACAGACCACGATGCTTTGCCAGAGATGGCCTGCACCTGTCGCCCCTTGGATTCCGGATACTGGCTAAGGCTCTTGCCACCCCTATAGTGCCTTTTGTAGGCAGGGTTCAGATGACAAAATTACCACCGTAACCGGTACAAGCAAGCAAAATCTGAGGGTAATGCTACTCATTGCTAGAAGTCTAAACCTCAAAATGCACTCACTCGAGGCACTCGTTAAAATGGAGAGCATCGACACCTGTGCAGTGACAGAGACCTGGTTTAAGGCTCCACAGAGCACCCCTGCAATACCAGGCTACAATTCATACCACACCTTTCGGCTACTTAACCTGGACCAAAACACTAAAGGCGGAGGCATGTCCATATTCACCAAGGATATCCACACCTCCAGGCTAGCTTCCCAACATAATGCATCCAAGATTCTCCAGGTGCAACTAACACTAGGTAAGACTGCAATCCAAACTGTAGCTTGCTACAGATCCCCCACCCTGCCCCATGATTCCCACTCCACTTTTCTTATCATACTGGAAAATATTAAGGTACAACCTAATACTGGGCGACTTCAACTACCCCGCCATTAACCGGGAAAACTAGTCATGTACCAACACATTTGCTCAATGATTTTTGGAATTTATAAATTCCAATACACTGGATCAACTTATCCATACCCCCACCAAGGGCACCAATATCCAAAACCTGGTCACTACCAACATGGGCGACCGATGCGCCACACCACAGATCAGCTCCTCGTTGGTCAGATCCAATGATAAGCTAATCATCCTAGATGTCCTCATCCCACCCCCACCCTCCCATTAAGGTAACCACCATAAAAAACTTCTCCAAAGCCAACTTCATGCTTCTCAAGACAGAAGTGGCAAACTTCATGACACCCATGCAGACGGAAAGTAGAAGTACGACTGCTGCATCTTACACCAATGCGTTGTATGAACACATGAGTGCATGGACACCCATGCAGATGGAAAGTAGAAGTACAACTGCTGAATCTTACACCAATGCACTTTATGAACACACACGAGTGCATGGACACCCATGCAGATGGAAAGCAGAAGTACGACAGATGAATCTTACACCAATGCACTGTATGAACACACACGAGTGCACTGTATGAACACATACACGAGTGCACTGTATGAACACACACGAGTGCATGGACACCCATGCAGACGGAAAGTAGAAGTATGACTGCTGAATCTTACACCAAAGCACTGTAAGAACACACACGAGTGCATGGACACCCATGCAGATGGAAAGTAGAAGTACGAATGCTGCATCTTACACCAATGCACTGTATGAACACATACACGAGTGCATGGACACCCATGCAGACGGAAAGTAGAAGTATGACTGCTGAATCTTACACTAATGTGTTGTATGAACACACACGAGTGCATGGACACTAATGCAGACGGAAAGTAGAAGTATGACTGCTGCATCTTACACCAATGCACTGTATGAACACACACGAGTGCATGGACACCCACGCAGATGGAAAGTAGAGGTACGACTGCTGAATCTTACACCAATGCACTGTATGAACACATACGCGAGTGCATGGACACCCATGCAGATGGAAAGTAGAAGTACGGCTGATGAATTTTACACCAATGCATTGTATGAACACACACGAGTGCATGGACACCCATGCAGACGGAAAGTAGAAATACGACTGATGAATCTTACACCAATGCACTTTATGAACACACACGAGTGCATGGACACCCATGCAGATGGAAAGTAGAAGTACGACTGCTGAATCTTACACCAATGCACTGTATGAACACACATGAGTGCACTGTATGAACACATACACGAGTGCACTGTATGAACACATACATGAGTGCATGGACACCCATGCAGATGGAAAGTAGAAGTACGACTGCTGAATCTTACCTCAATGTGTTGTATGAACACACACGAGTGCATGGACACCCATGCAGTCAGAAAGTAGAAGTACGACTGCTGAATCTTACACCAATGCACTGTATGAACACATACACGAGTGCATGGACACCCATGCAGACGGAAAGTAGAAGTACGACTGCTGCATCTTACACCAATGCGCTGTATGAACACATACACGATTGCACTGTATGAACACACAGGAGTGCATGGACACCCATGCAGACAGAAAGTAGAAGTACGACTGCTGCGTCTTACACCAATGCACTGTATGAACACACACGAGTGCATGGACACCCATGTAGACGGAAAGTAGAAGTACGACTGCTGAATCTTACACCAATGCGCTGTATGAACACACACAAGTACATGGACATCCATGCAGACGGAAAGTAGAAGTACCACTGCTGAATCTTACACCAATGCACTGTATGAACACACACGAGTGCATGGACACCCATGCAGACAGAAAGTAGAAGTATGACTGCTGAATCTTACACCAATGCACTGTATGAACACATACATGAGTCCATGGACCGTGCCATCCTAAATAGAATCAAGATGCTCTCCTCCAAAAAAGGAAGCCAATCTGGTGTTCCCCTGCCATAAACAAACTCTACAACAGAAGGAAGAAACTGTTGCAAAGAAGAGTAAAATCTCAAGATTGGAAAAACTCCCTTGTCAGCCTCAGTAAGAAGCTGAGATCCCTCACAAGATCCTCCAAAGCTGGTTACAAAAACAAAATCACCACAGATTCTAAAGACAACCACAAGGCATTCTACAGTTATGTCAAGAATCTCAATGGCAACACTCAGATCTGCTCTGAGTTACAGCACAATGGCACTAAATATACAGAACCAACTGATATTGCCAACATCCTGGTGGACAGGTTCAGTGCTAACTTCACCCCCTAAAGGGCCAATCTCAATACCGGAAGAGTAACAAAAGTATCATGGCTGCACAGATAAAAACTGTACTCTCCAAAGCCATGAATACAGCATCCATGGGACCAGACAACATCCTAGGCTGTGTTCTGCATGAACAACAACACGCACTGGCACCCCACCTAAGTACCATCTTCAATCATAGCCTCACTTCAGGCTTTGTGCCTAATGAATGGAGCACAGCTATGGTTATCCCACTCCATAAGGGGGAATTCACCACGGACCCCGGGAACTACCACCCCATTAGCCTGACGAGCCTGATCTGCAAGGCCATGGAATGTATCATCATGGAACTTGTAAACAAAGACATAGGTAGCCTTCAGTCTCTGGACCCCATCCAGTCTGGGTTTGTGAAAGGCAGATCATGTCTCCTAAACCTGATTGACTTCTTTGAAGCAGTCACCAGAGCCGTGGATGAGGGTGAAGTGGTTCACACAGCCTATCTAGACCTCGCCAAGGCATTCGACATCACCCCCCACTCTGGAATCATAGATAAATTCACTAGACTGGGCATAAATCCCTATGTCACGTGATGGGTTGCCAACTGTCTCACTGACAGAACCCACACCATGAAAGTAGCCAACTCCAAATCAGACTCCAGACCATTTGCAAGTGGAGTACGACAGGGTTCAGTCCTGGGTCCACTCCTGTTTGGCATCTACTTCTCTGAAGTTCAGGCCAACACAGAGGGTCTATAGCTAACAAAGTTCACAGACGAATGCAAACTGGGAGCCATTATTGAATCCCCAAATGATGTGGACATTATACAAGAGGGCCTCACTGAGACAGATGCCTGGTGACCTAGCCATGGCCTCAAGCTCAACGTCAAAAAACACATAGTCATCCCCTTTGGGAAAAACCTTGTGCCCATGAACCAACACACAGGCAGTAGTCCACTTAACACTGAAAGTGTAATGAGACCTAAGGACACAGGTGGACAGTAGTCTCTCCTTTCATAACCACATCATCAAAGTAGTCAGGAAATCCTTCTACAAGGCACACCTCATCACAAAAAGATTCTCAGCCAGAAAAAAGGAGGTCATTGTTCCTCTCTACTCACCCCTCATTAGACCTACTACAGAGTACAATGTCCCATTTGGTATGTACCTCACAAGACATTTACAACAACTGGAAATGCCACAGACATATCTCACAAAGAGGATCACCGGCCTCAAACAGATGCCGTATGCAGACCGTCTCAAAAAACTCAAGCTCTACTCCGTCGCATATCTCCTACTCAGAGGCGAACTCTGCCTAACATACAAAGCCATGTCAAACCCAGAGCTGTTGGACATGCTACAGCTGCAGAAATCCAAATCACTCTGAGCCACATGCTCCAGGGACCTAAACATTGCCACCACAATAAACAAAACATGCTGGAGGGATGTCCCAGGGACTCCCCGTACTTTGGAACAGACTGCCCATTCAGGTCAAGCACAGCACCTCATTAGCCCTCTAAGAAAAATCTTGACGACTGGATGGGAGATTGGAAATTCACCCTGGGGATCACTTCTGTGGCTCTGCTCGACAGGGGCACAGGAAAATAATTTTGGGATGTCAAAGGCCTGGGAATCTTTATGGCTAGGCTTGTACAGGTCCTAGGGGCAATAGCCTAGTACCTACCTATGAACCTATGCAATACCCCCTGTAGCTTCATACCTATTTCATCCTGCCTTTCTACAATCACAATCCACAGACTGCAGGGGAAAACCTTCAGGGTCTTGTCATTAAGTTCTGCAAAAGAATGCCTCAACATAAACTTAAGTCCTAAACATTTGCGATCTGTGCCTCCTACCATCTCTTTACTATTCAGTGCCATTCCTTGAGCCTTCCTTTTATGACACTGGACTCGCATGGTATCCTTATTTGCCCCCAGTAATATATTTAATTCCTGGTAGTCATCAGGTGCTGAATGTGGCCAACCACCCTAATATTACTTGTCTGGTAAAGCCTCAAGAATTAACTCATGGAAATTCCAAATGAGGCCTTGCCAGATCTTTTGTGTGATGGGGGAGGGAAATATCTCAGTTCTCTACTGTCCACATCAGGTATTGTGCATTAAGTACACAATTAATTCTTGTCTCTGTCATAAGTTCATAGGTTCATACTAGGCTATCTGCCCTAGGGCATTTATAAGCCTAGCCAGAGTATGTTTGGCTTTCGCCACCCATTTTAAATTAATTTTGCTATGCCCTTTTTCGAGGTTAGTATACTGTGCCTCTGTCTAACAGTGACACAGAAGTGATACCCGGGGTAAACCTACGATCTCCCATCCACTCATCAAGATTCCTCTTGAAGAGAGTCAATGAGGGACTCTGCCTAACCTGGACTGGGATATAGGTTCATTGATATATCACCATGCACTAGTTCATCACAAACATTTTAATCCTTAATTACCTAACCTTAAATCCAGTAATTTCCTCTGGTTTGGTTTCCTTATACATTACTACCCATTGTGATATTTATCTTTTGCCTGTCCTGCACATAAGGATTTTTCCTTGGCTATCTATCTATCTATATCTATATATATCTATATCTATACATCTATATATATCTATATATATCTATATATATATATATATATATATATATATATATATATATACACACACACTCATATATATGTATATACACATGTATACACACACACATATATATATATATATATATATATATATATATATATATATACACACACATATATACATACATACATACATATACACACACACAAACACGTGTGTGTGGGAATCTGCCTGACTTCAACACTCATGGCGACTCAGTGTAAGAAAGCTCGGCATACATACACCTTCTTCAGTAATGCATTCGGTATCACTACTAGTTGCACTTACTAGCTGCTTTACCCTTAATAACTGCTATATGACTTATAGTTACAAAGGGTACCTTCCCCAGTGATGGTGTCCATCACAGGAAGCATCACCCTATATATAACCATCACTACCTTGTGCTTCTGGAATCCTGCACAGTGTACTTGCATACATACACCTTAGTGTCACACAAAAGCCACCATCCCATGTTGTCCGGTGACAACCTTTCCACTCTGCTAAGACTACTTCTAATATTAAACCTTGCTCTGAATCTGATATCTTTCACCCATATAAGATAACTGCTCATCCTAGCCAAACATTCACCTTCAATAAATGCTGTGCATGCAATACACAGGTTCATAGCCTAGTAAAGACATATGAACCTAATGATCACAGGGGCCTTTTTAAGCCTAGTCATGCATCCCAAATCTCTGACAAGTTCTAGTACACTTGATAAGTGTAAGCAAGGGCTTGGGAGATGAAACATTTACAGGTAGGGGTCTGAGAGATAAACCATTTACAGGTTACCTGTGTCCATTAGAGACACAGGTGCCAAACCTGTGATGAATTTCCTGTTCCCCATCCAGCTGACCAAGTTACAACTTAATGGATTAGGGAGAAGCTCTGCACATGGACGGGGAGCCTGTTCCATAGATGGGTAGTCTCTGGGATACATACCAGTCTCTCCAGCAGGTCCTATTTATATCACAGGCAAGGTTCAAGTCTTCAGAATGGGCAATTCTGGTACGGTTTGTTTTGCAGATATGCAGGAGGTCCATCAGGGTGGGGTCTGACAATGTCTTGAATGCCAGGCATATATCTTCCCTCAACAGTCTGTAGGAGACAGAATATAGGGATAGGGCCTTGAGGTGGTCTGCATATGGCATGTTACTTTTGCCCTGTATTCTTTTAGTGTGGAACCTCTGTGGACATTTCACTCGTTGGATATGCCTGGTTAGGTACATACCAAAGGGGGCTTTGTACCGAAATACACCTTCCTATCCAGTAACTTAGGAATTCCCTCAAGTGCAGGTGGGTTAATCAAGTTAAACTGATGAAAGACTTGGATTTTGTTCATACTGCAGCTGATATGGCTTCTGTGAGAGTTTAGCTATATCTAAGAATCCAGTACTGGAGCCATAGCAACTGTTACCTTAGTTTCTCTGTTAATGAACACAGCTACCCTCTCTACCTGGATCCCTGTCCATTATCACCATGTAACATCTGAGGTGCCTCACCCAAAAGCTTCCATAAACTGAGGACTGACTTTTGGTTAGAATGCTTTCTGCCTTGAAACAGTAAAACAACCAGTTATATGAGGACACTGCATATTTCGGTCTAGGTTATACAAGCCCACGGTGACAGTTACTTTATTCCTTGCAGACAGTGGTACTTCAGAACTGACACTGGCTCAAGTCTGATAAATGCCTCTTCAAGATCTTCTCTAAAAGTGATGCACATTACCCATCTGTGCTGAGCAGCAAGTTTTGCAGTTTGTAGACAGAAGGCTATGATGTTTAAGCATTATCTTTTACTTCGCTGCCTTTGCCCCGTCTTCTGAGGCTACCAGATTCTCACTTTCCGTGTGAATATCTTCACTTTCTTTACTGGGATGTTAATTCATGTTGTTCTGAAGCTGTTTAAATCTCTCATCAGGCAAAAATTAACCTGTCCGTTTTGACATTCTATGCATGTACCATAGCCCTGTCCGTTTTGACATTCTATACATGTACCATAGCCCTGTCCATTTTGACATTCTATACATGTACCATAGCCCTGTCCGTTTTGACATTCTATACATGTACCATAGCCCTGTCCGTTTTGACATTCTATACATGTACCACAGCCCTGTCCGTTTTGACATTCTATACATGTACCACAGCCCTGTCCGTTTTGACATTCTATACATGTACCATAGCCCTGTCCATTTTGACATTCTATACATGTACCATAGCCCTGTCCATTTTGACATTCTATACATGTACCATAGCGCTGTCCGTTTTGACATTCTATACATGTACCATAGCCCTGTCCATTTTGACATTCTATACATGTACCATAGCCCTGTCCATTTTGACATTCTATACATGTACCATAGCCCTGTCCATTTTGACATTCTATACATGTACCATAGCGCTGTCCGTTTTGACATTCTATACATGTACCATAGCCCTGTCCATTTTGACATGCTATACATGTACCATAGCCCTGTCCATTTTGACATGCTATACATGTACCATAGCCCTGTCCATTTTGACATTCTATACATGTACCATAGCGCTGTCCGTTTTGACATTCTATACATGTACCATAGCCCTGTCCATTTTGACATTCTATACATGTACCATAGCCCTGTCCGTTTTGACATTCTATACATGTACCATAGCCCTGTCCATTTTGACATTCTGTACATGTACCATAGCCCTGTCCGTTTTGAAATTCTATACATGTACCACAGCCCTGTCCGTTTTGACATTCTATACATGTACCATAGCCCTGTCCGTTTTGACATTCTATACATGTACCATAGCCCTGTCCATTTTGACAATCTATACATGTACCATAGCCCTGTCCGTTTTGACATTCTATACATGTACCATAGCCCTGTCCGTTTTGACAATCTATACATGTACCATAGCCCTGTCCATTTTGACATTCTATACATGTACCATAGCCCTGTCCATTTTGACATTCTATACATGTACCATAGCCCTGTCCGTTTTGACATTCTATACATGTACCATAGCCCTGTCCGTTTCAAAGACATTTTACTGAGCAACAAGGCACTATCTACTGAAACCACTTCTCTTTAAACCTGGTGTTTTGTCTAATTTGTACTGGAGCTGTTACTCATTATGGAAGGCACATCTTTCACATGAAAATCTGAATATTCCACAACTTGGTCTGAGTTATTTTATTTATTTTACATTTGTTGACCGGGCTAGTCTAACTGGATGTATGTCCACTTTCAGTAGAGGCCCGGGGAGAAAAGCTCTAACAAACAACAGTAATAATAAAAATTAAAGATTACAATAAAAAAATAAACAAAACAAAAACAGTAAGTAACCAGGTAGTAGTTTACAATAAAATAGTAAATAGCAGTTATTTTAAATACATTGTATTGTACATAAAATGACAAAGAACACAATTTAGGACATGATCTTCAGAGGAAGTAAATACTTAAATGTTATAGTAGTTTTACAGTCCACTCTTTCATTCATGCTAAACAACATTGTCTAGTTTGAAAGTAGAAACTAGGAAGTATTAGAACAGGGATGACATTTTAGTCAGGGTTAAGCAAGGGCATAACCAGTATGTTCTAAGGAATAATTTGAGTTTTGTTTGAAGAGGGGTACGGAAAGAAGTAATGTAAGTTCAATAGGTAGAAGGTTCCAGTTTTTGCCAGCTGTGTTTGAAAAGAGAGAGTCACCTGCCATGTTCTTGGACTTGTTTATGCTAACTAATAGTTTATTTGATGAGTGTAAGGTATTAAGATTTTTATAGGGGATTATGAGGTTAGAGAGTATTGGAGTTTTGTTTGGTTCATTAAGGACCTTATGGGCAAAGGTAAGTTGGTTAAATTGAAGCTGATTCTGTAGTTCAAGCCAACCAAGTTGTTTTAGGTTGCGACAGTGATGGGTTCTGAAGGGATTTCCAGTGGCAAATCGGGCAATGCTATTATAGGAGCTAGCTAGTTTGAGCAGGTTGTTTTTAGTTAGATTTGTGTAAATTGGTGAGGCATAGAGCAGTATAGAGATTAGAAGAGAGTGGGTGATAGTGGTTCTAGCTATAGAAGTAAGGAAGGGTCTAATCCTATATAGGGAGCCCATTCTTCTGTTAACTTTTTTTATAGTGCTGTTAATGTGAGAGTCGAAATTAAGGTTGTTATCTATTGTAATTCCAAGGAGTTTGGTGTTGGAGTCAGGAGAAATGAAGGTACCATTATTAGAGATGACTGGCAAGTCTAATGGTGTGGACTTGCGGGTAGGAGTAAAGAGTAGCAGTTCTGTTTTTGTTGGGATTCAAGAGGAGACGACGCTTTAAAACCATGACTCTACTGTGTTAAACACCTTCTGAGTTATGGATTGTAGTTCAGAAGAAGAGTTGGCTGTGCACATGAGTGTAGAATCGCCTGCATATTGTATACAGGTAGCTTGATGAATAGCTAAATGCAGATCATTGATAAATATTGAGAAAAGTAGAGGACCTAGAATTGAGCCCTGGGGGATACCCAGGGTGACTGGCAGGAGGAATGACAGATTATTCTCCCAGAGCACTGCCTGCTTGCCTACTGCTGGGGTAGGAAGTGAACCACTGTATTGCTAGCATATCAAAAGAAAGTGATTTATGATTGTTTATAAGCAAATGGTGGTTAACCATGTTGAAAGCATTTGAAAGATTGATAGAGAGCTGAAGAGAGAATAGTATTATGTTTTCCGTTAATAGAATCAGTGAAGGAAAGAAGGGCAGTAGTGGTGCTATGGAATGGCCTAAAACCATGCTGGGTATTGGCTAGTATGTTATGCTGAATTAAATGGTTAAGTAGCTGGAGATGAATGCATCTTTCCATGAGTTTAGCTAAAGGGGATAGTAGAGCTATAAGTTGGGTAGTTGGAGTATTCATTTGAGTTACCACCTTTATGTAGGGGAATAATGTGAGAAATTTTCCATATGGCTAGGATGGTTCCCGCCTTTATTGGTTCTGTTTATAAGAATAGATATGGGATAGGCTACAGATATAGCTGCTTTTTGCAAATATTCAGCTGGGATCTGGTCAGAAGGAGTACAAGGCTTCAGTTTTTGGATGAGTTTGTAAATAACATTAGTAGAGATGGGCTGTAACTTGAAAATGGGAAGAGAGCTATTATTGGGGATAGGAAAGCTAGAATTATCAAGGGATAGTTGGCTGGCCAGGGATTGTATGGCCTCAGTAAAGAAGGTATTAAAGGTGTTAACGGTTTCGATTGGGGTCTTGAGATTAGTGTCTGTTGGGCTTGGTGTACTGGAGTGACCAGGGTTTAGGAATCTATTGATACTTGCCCAGAAGTTCTGTGGATTATTTTGGTGTGTTTGCTGCATTTTACAGAAGTTTTTTTTATCTGAGAGTATTGCTTTTTTTGTCAGATTTCTCAGTTGTTTAAATACTTGTTGATCTGCTGTATTTTTAGTACTTCACCACCTAGCCCAGGTTTTATTTCTGAGTAGGATTTTTTGCCTGGTCTCCTTAGAGAGCCAAGGAGCTGGTTTTGATCTAATTCTGATGGTACGCTGAGGTGCAAGGTGGTCAAGGATAGTTAAGAATTCAGAGTTGAAGTATTTGACAGCCTCTTCAAGTGGTAGGGCTTTTAGGGGAGACCAATTACAAGCACTAATTTCACTTTGGAATAGCTGTATGTTAAAATGCTTGTTGTTCCGAATTGTCCAATATGTTGTGGGGTGGGCAATATCAATCTTTTCCCTGATTATGTAGGTCAATAGTAGTCACTTACATCTTCAGGGAAGGTTCCTAACTTATACGTTTGATGAAAGCTGTTTATAAAAATCCAGTCTTAGATAGTCTCTTTTTTATTTGGTTTATTAATTCTAGTAGGGGAGGTAATGGTCTGAGAGAAGCCATGAAGGTTAATATGGGAAGTTGGATGGTCAGAATTGATGCTCTTCCAATTAATATTCAAGTCACCTAGGATTATAGTTTCTTGAGGGAAGGATGATATGACCCAGCTAAGTATATTCTCTGGTGTAGTGATGTTGTTCCCAGGAGGTAAATAGATACAGATAATACTTATGGATCTATTAGAATTGATCTGTAGTTTGGACAGGAGTATTTCAGCATTATTTTCCATAGGAGGGTTGTAGGATGAAGAGGTGACTATTAGGCCTTTTTTGAATAGAATTGCTACTCCCCCGCCCCTTCTTTTGTTACAATCACATCTCAATATATTATAGCCTGGAGGTGTGATTTCATTATCATGGGTTCCAGGTTTTAACCATGTTTCTGTCAAACATAGGATGTCAAAGGAGTATACATCCAAGAGAGCATGGAGGTGGGCCACTATTATTTAAGCTGCGGATATTGAGATGAGATATTAGGAGTGAGTTGGGAAGTTTGGTAGGAGAGAGTGGGGTATTAGGATTGGGAGTATGGCAATTTGTGGTAAGGACACTGGCTGGGCCTGGATTAGGATGGATATCCATCTTCTAAGGATAGTCTTTTCAGTCTAAGCAAAGGATTATGTGCGTTACTGATATGATACTGAACTTTCCTGGTTATTATTTTATTATATTTAATGTGGGACAGTCTGTGGTACTTTGATAGAAGGTAGCTTGGTGTGGAAGGTATATTTATATGATGGTGAGAGGTAGTGAGAGATTGTACTGTTGTTTGTTTGTATGGATAGTGAAAGTGAGAAAAATTTAGATGTGTGAATGAGGTTAAGAGACAGGCTGAGGTGAGAACAGTTATAAGTGTGGCAATGAAAAGCATTTTGGTAGAAGTATATTTAGCTAATGTGGGCATGATGCTAAGTTTGATTATGGGAGTTAACAAATAGGTAAGACTGGTTTAAGTCAAGTAAAGATATAAGAGCAGGTTAAATTACTTTAAGAAGAGGGAGCTTATGATTGGATATGTGGAGGAAGGGTGTGGTGTAAAAGCTTAGGTTAGTAGACCTATTTGATTTGTAGGTTTGGAAAGAGGATGTGGCTACGAAGTACAAGTCTAGGACCCCTGGGGTGGGTGGGAATTGGAGGTAGGGTAGGGAAGCAAAGTGAGCCCGTAGGGAGAACGGAGCGGGTAAAGACAAGAGAAGGAAGAAGCATAAGAAGAAGAATCAATCAGTGAAAGAAGCTTTAAAGAAAGGTAAGTAATGCTGTAGGTAAGAGGAGAGACTAGGCACAGCGGTAGGATGGATAGTATGAGGATAGGTGGGTGCTGAGTGTAGAGGTTAGAGGATAAAAAGTGGGATAATAAGTAACACTATTAGGACAGGAACATCTTAGAATATACTATGGGTAGAGAAGGAGGATAAATGCTGGTTCAAAGCTGAAGATAGAAGTAAGAATATACGAGTGAGCTTAATAGCTAGCTATTAAGCTAAAGGTAGTAGTAAGAAGATAAAAGTGTAAAAGTGAGCTAAGATAGCAGCAAGGCTAGGGATAAGTCAAGGAATTTTATCATATTATGGTATGGGATAGTGGGATAGATAGAGGGAGGTAGAACCGGGTAAGGGTGCCACCAAGTGGACAAAACCAATGTTGCAGTAGTAGATAGTAAGAGGGAGAGGTCTGTTCCAGGGTTAAATAGGTGAGGCTAGTAACAGAATGAGCTTTAAAAAGGTTGTAGAAGGGTGCACAGGCTAATGGGTAAGGCTGCTGTCCTGTCTTAGAAGCGACCTTTCAACTACCTACCATAAATAACACCTCTTTAGTTAAATGTTAGGTTTAAGAAAACCACATACTTTCTTGCTTCTTTTTAAACTTTTGGGAGCAAGGATAGGAGACCCGGAGATGTAACAGCAGGTTGGAATGGGTCCCTTGTGGTCAGGCGTGAGGAGTCAGTTTTTCCTGGACAGGATATGGGCAATAGAGAGTTGGGTACTTGTAGGTGAAGATGGAGGGAAACAAACGGGATCAGGAGAAAAGGAAAAAAGTAACTTTAGTATAAAAAGCAGAATAAGTAAAGAAGATAGTACAGCAATAATAAACAACACAGTAATATGGTACACAATAAAGTATTCATCAAATACATGTCATATCTGGTATGCAGGAGGAAAATAGCTCACACATAACCATAGGGGCTTAGTTAAGTAATATACAGTGAAAGGTAGATACCAACTTTAATTTACATAGGCCTTTAGTCACACCAAGCTAGTAGTCCAAACAGTAGCATCAATAAACCAGTTAAATTCGTAGTAGTTTTTGAATGTGGTAGCCAGTATCCAGCATGAAATAAGTCTGTCTAAATACAGATACAAGTAAAGGCAAAATGGTGGACTATACCCTCTCTTAGCTGCAGTCACTAGTTCAACTAAGTCATATATGATTAAGGCTGTAACTCAGCTGGTAGCAGCTTTGCAGAGTCTAAAATTTCGCCTAAATTTTACAAACATAAGATATAGCTAATACTCTAAAGCCGTTGTTTTGCATTAACAACAACATGAAACTAATGACTACAAACTGCGTTTATGCATGTAAGGATTCGACTTGCACAAGGGCGTATGAACACACTTTGCTAAACACAGATCACAACAGGGTTACAAGCAGTAGTTAAGACACCTTAGAAACTCCAACACCATGTTATACAGATGTATGGCATTAAAATTTTGGGAAAAAAGCTACCTATCTAGAGTAGGAGTCTTACTTTGCTCTGTTCAAGAGATCTCAGGTAGAGGTGTATTACGGGCAAAGAAACAAGCCAGTATATCTAAAATATACAAATGAGAGCGGCAGGGCTTATTGTCACACAATAATGTATGAGGCAAAGAAGGGTTACGTTTCCACCCAGGAAGTTCAAAATTTAATCAAATACTGACACCATATCATACAAATATAAAGCTAATAGCGTCTCCTGATAGCATTTAAAGATATTTCATTTGGGCTGCTTGGACAGAGTGGACAATTAAATCCCAGGCACCAAGGAGTAAACCAAATAGCGTCTCCACGTGGTGAACTAAAGGAAAACTATAAGAATAATTAAGCATTATAACCCCATTAGAACATGAAAAAAAAGAAAACTCTTCTAATTATGAAAGCATAATAGCCCCTCAAGGGAGCTGTTATTATCAAATGCTAAAATTGTAGGGGCGCTTAGTTAAGATATTCACTTTACAGAACTCAGCCTCTGAGAAAATACCTGCGTGGGAGACTAAGTTCAATATTCAAACTCCGTGGTTGAGTTGAGAAGTGTACATCAGAAGCGTCGCCACAGAAGTAATTATAAAACCCAGAAGCAAGACTGCGCAATTACAACCCTACACGGGAGCCTTTAAAAAAACGCTCTATTAAAGGACTAACTGTTGAAATATTCTCTGTGCAACCTCAGACCAGTGGAAGCTACTGTGTGGGAAGCAAAGTAACATTAGAAGACGCGCCTCCACGTGAGTGTTTAAAAGCACTTCAATTACCTAAACAGCCGATCCAACAAAAAATTCATTAACTTTATTAAGCAATGGTATAGAGACAAATCTTAGTAGATAACCTCAGACCAAAAGAAGCTACACGGAATAAAGTTAAAATTAAAAGCAGCGTCTCCACGTGGGAGGTGTAAAAACCGACAATTTTCTAAGCAACACATCCGTCAGTAGCGAGGAAAACCATTAGGATTAAAAAGCGTTATCTGATTTACAGCCATACAAGTGAATAAGCATAGGTGAGAGCATAGGTACACAGGACTAAATAGCTGTGTTGAGTTTTAAGCACACTATCAAGCCATTAATAGAAGACAGTTCTCTGGTATCACAATAAATATGAAAAAATGCAGTTCATACTTACAGTAGCTCAAAGGCGCTGGGGACCAGGGACGCTCAGCAGCTAGAACACTTTAAAATATTAAAGGAAGCAGCGCAAGGACTATGGGTTTTTAAGGGGTAAGAGAGGATGTGAGGTGAGGGGGGAAGAGTGTAGTCCTGGAAGTAGGTAGTCTTGGGAGGGGCTGCAGTTGCCACAAAGGAGGGAAAGGTTTATCCAGAAAGGTAGAGTCGGGATACCTGATGTGTAAAACAAAGCTGTACAGGTAACAGGAAAGAGGAACTGGAACGTTGCAGACAGACTGGAGGCAATGGGGCAGAATAGCGAGAGAGCGCAGGTTATAGTCAGAGACAAGAGAAGGAAGAAGAATCAATCAGTGAAAGAAGCTTTTAAGAAAGGTAAGCAACGCTGTAGGTAAGAGGAGAGATTGGGCACAGTGGTAGGATGGATAGTATGAGGATTGGGCACAGTCATCTTCTTCCTTTTCAGTTCAGTAACAAAACTATACAGTCCTTTTCTCCACATATTTATGACTGTCTGCAGTATGCATGACAATAAACCTAAAGGAATCAACATGAAAAATGTCTGCACCTGCGAGTGGATTTTCAGAAACCTGGTCCACAGCTTCCTCTATTTCCATCTGCTCAGTTCTCCATGGAGAGCCTTTTGTTCACTGGAGTGTTGCTTAGCAAAGAAATGTATTCAGATCTTTTGCCAAAGTAGGCCAAGGAAATGAGAACAAGCAACTATTTCTTTGGGTATTTCTTGTTAACCTTTAACCTGTACTGTACCTCTTTTTTTGGGCAGTGAAAAAACATGTTTTGTGCTTTAGTTGGAACTCATCTTGCCACTGTATATTTTCTAACCAAACTACACTTCAACATGATTTCATAGGGGAAAGTCAGAATTGTACACGACGTTAGAGCTGTTTCTCCTGGACACTCACAAAAGCCCTGGCCAGTAACTTGAAGGGCAGTACCGCTTATAAAGAAGAGTCATGTAAAACTACTGCATAGCGATATGCATCATAGAGGAACAGTACAGCCTCCAGCAACCCTGAAATAGTATATTTTGTTGCAAATGCTCTGCCCCTCTCTTCCCTTAAGGTGCTTTTTATTAAGAAGTTCAATCAGCTTGTACATACAGTTGTCTTGGTAAAACACCTGTGCAGGTATTTCCAGAACTGTGCTTCTAACCTGGCCTGAAAGTAAAAGCCACTGCCAGAGTGTTTTTTCTTCTCCATTACCAGTAACGTTCCTCCACATTTGCAGCTCATTTTTCAGCTTTTCCATGACCTACTCTCATAAAAAAAACAACAGGCGCGGTTTAATTAGAAAGAGCTCTCTGCTATGGAGTCTTACACACTCAATAGCAAGAAATATGTAATGCAATAATAATTTTTATGACAGAAGCTTCAGGGTAAGACAATCTCAAACTGCAGACTGAAAGCACTCAAAATGACCCAAAATGGAGACAGTATCATAAAAAAAAAAATAATTAATCAATCAATCAATCAATTAATTAATTAATTAATTAATTAATTAATTAATTAATTAAATAAAAAGTCTCACTTCCCTTCCATTAGTCTCTACCATTCATGTTCCACACAACCATTAGATCTGGAGGGGGGACAGCAAAAGGACAAATGCCTCATCATGCCCCCAGTGCTTGCTAACTGAACCACAATCAGGGATCCACACCCATCTACACCACACAGCCACCAACCAATCATCATATCACTTGGTTATGAGAATAAATAAGTGAATAACAGAATGCAAAATTAGATATGAATGAAGTTTTAAACTCTCAGACTCCAACTAAAAAAAAAAAATAAGCAGGTAACAATATTGCAAATACATCATTAGGAAAAAAAAAACAATAAAACTCACAGGTAACAAATATAACTGTGAATGTGACGCCTATTAGAAAATACTGTCTGATTACCAATTAAATTTCAGAGAATATTTAATTTTCGGGTAGTATTCTCGACTTGTATGTATATTACTTTTAGACATGACTGGCTATCCAAACTCATCAGAAGGGGTCTTTGTAAGGCCACATAGCTGAAAGTGTAATACAAATCCAGAAAAGGAATGAAAGGTGTAAAATATTCTGTCCAACAGACATTGGAGCCCTCAGACTGTGAGCAGTTTTGAGAAGTTCACTACTTGTCCAAAGACAGACCTGCACTCAGCTCTGATTTGGATTCTGGAGGTTGAATGGAAAGCCAAGTTTCAGACTTGAGGGAGATGTCCATATAGCCGCTAGCAGGGATGTGAAATCATGAGGCCATTTGAAATGTTGTGATAAACCTTTAACCATGGTAGCACTGAGCATGTGCAAAAGGGCCTGCACATGCAAATGAAGGGGAAATTGAAAAATGCAGTCTGCCATAAGATGTAGAGGTTAGTTTGAGAGTCTGAACTCTACTCCATTGATAAACCCACTCCTTCAACACAGTCAGCTTCTGTAAATTGGACAATCCATAATGGGGCAATGGAAGGTTTCTCCAAATGACTGAAACAATGAGAAACCTCATAAGTAATCAGACAAAAACTCTGTGATGGGTTCCTACAACCAGACAAAAATGTTCAAAACCACCAGGAAACATCTATGCAGCTGGATCTCTGCTACTACCCGAAAACACTTCTTGAAGACATCCCAAGGTGAAAAGCAAGGTGCAGTTTCCCCATCCCCAAAATGGAGGAATCTCTTGCATTTTTTTGAGGACCATAACATGCTTGGCCTATTTGGCAGCCATGTGACAATAGGGTAAAGATGGCTTAAGGTATACTTATCTGAAATATGGAATATACAATATGGAGCTTTTTGCCCTAAGACTGGGGAATGGTGACAGTTATATACAGAACCCCAAATTTCTCCTTGGCTGCAATTTGGCTATGACCAATATGCAAGAAGCAGTCCAGTCACTTGCAGGTTGGGAAGAAAACTCCTGATGACCACAGTCAGATGTGTACATTAGTGAAACAAACACTGACCATAGTCAGACTTGTACATCAGTGCTTTAGTGGAACAAACACTGACCAGTCCAGACTTGTACACCAGTGCTTTGGTGGAACAAACACTGACCACAGACTTGTACACCAGTGCTTTAGTGGAACAAACGCTGACCACAGTCAGACTTGTACATCAGTGCATTAGTGGAACAAACACTGACCACAGTTGGACTTCTACACCAATGCTTTGGTGGAACAAACACTGACCACAGTCATACTTGTACATCAGTGCTTTAGTGGAACAATCACTGACCACAGTCAGACTTGTACACCAGTGCTTTGGTGAAACAAACATTGACCAGCCCCTCACTAAAAACATCTTGTGTGAAGGGTGAAAACCTGTCTGCCACCATTAACCAGAGATTTAATTTTGATGGTAGAAAACAGTAATGAAACATTCCTCACTAGTTAGGATACAGGTGAACACACAGCCAAAGTACAACCTCTCACCAAAAAAGCAAATGGTAACGAAAAGTGCTGGCAGCGACTGAAATAGCAGACCACAGATACGTCATGTATAGCTAGGTCTCTGTATCTGGGCAACCAATTCCATTTTGTGTGTGTGTGTGTGTGTGTGTGTGTGTGTGTGTGTGTGTGTGTGTGTGTGTGTGTGTGTGTGTGTGTGTATAGCAGGCCACAGATACGTCATGTATAGCTAGGTCTCTGTATCTGGGCAACCGATTCCATTTTGTGTGTGTGTGTGTGTGTGTGTGTGTGTGTGTGTGTGTGTGTGTGTGTGTGTGTGTGTGTATAGCAGACCACAGATACGTCATGTATAGCTAGGTCTCTGTATCTGGACAACGGATTCCATTTTGTGTGTGTGTGTATGTATGTATGTATGTGTACTTAAACCCTCCCCCCCAAAAAAAGTGCATTTACCTTCATCATCTGCCCTCATCTTCAATGTTCTAAGGAACCTTTCCTTGTATCACAGACAACTGTGCATTTTTGTAAGCTAGAAAGATACTGCATGAATGCATATCAAGTCAGTATAGATCAGAATGAGTATTACTGAGGATACGGAGCTGTGCATCTTATAAGCAAAGCGCTCAGTGCTCTGTGTCCTACTCTACCCGACATAAATAGGCTGTGTCATAATGCCAGATGTCTAACCACCTCCACCAGTGACCCAAGGCCAACTGCCTGGAGGAGTCTGTGCCCACAAAAACACACTAAAGCTGAACAAGGATTCTAAGGGTCATCACAGACAACCTTCAATTACAGTCATTTTTACAGTTTTTTAGTTGCTTTTTAGGTGTGCAGAGCATGCAACATGCCAAATCAGTACGCTTCCATATGGTGCTCCAATGAGAGAATACATCTCCCATAATTATCCTGTACAATGCTCTACCTGTCCTTATCACAGTTTTCAATAGGGAGCCCACTTCTTAGCCACCCCACAAAAAAGGGGAGAGAGAGCCACTGGCCTCTCAAAAATCTTTGTCTAGTTGGTCCATCTCATATCAAAGCCATTTCTTGAAACCAGGCTGCCAGCAAAGTTTGCAGTAATACAGATACATCCAAAGGATATACATCTGACCCTGATCTTAGATTTACATTATGCCTGTCTCCTCATGTTTTATCTCTGGATACATGACTCGATAGGCATCCCCTTCTGGGAAGTCGTCTTTCTTCTATCCAGTCTGGAAAAATCCAGGGCAGAAGCTGACAGTAATATACTTGTCTGATGACTTGATATACAAAATGCTGATGCAGCTAAGGCTTAGATTTGTCAACTCTACAACTCTTTCCTGTGAACCGATTTTCTGTGATGTCTTCTAATTGATCTGGATAGGACAAGTGGGAGTATGTCTGCTCTTTAAACCCATGCAAGGGAGAGCCTGGTGTGCATTATGGTCATAGCTGATAACAGCACTGATGTCAAGAAAAAAAGGAAACTATAATAGAGTTGTCAACATACCCTACTGGCAATCCCACCGAAAGAGCACAGTTAAAGGTGATAGAGATTCTGATTTTTAAACAAACTCAGCAACCTTAACACTATGCTAGAGATTTATGGTACGACACCAGTTTTCAAATAATATAAACGTATCACAAAGTAGCATCATAATCCAGTTATCAACCTCCTTGTACAACAGATTTTAAATGAGGCAGCTGTTACACTGGGTGCACAGAAATATAATTCTTAGCTTTAGTCTCGCACTTTAACAGTAAAGTGAAAGGAAATATTTAAAAAAAATAAATAAAACAAGCTATCAACGTACATTGATTGTTTCTTCATTGTTTGAGAGGACACAACGTAAGCGTTCCAAGTCACGTTCTTTCTCCCTCAAGGCTAGCTGTAGCTTCCGTGTCTCTCTCTCCTTCTCCTCAAGGGCAGAATACTTCTCATCGATAGCTCTCTTGGTAACAGAGAAAAACAAACAAACAAAAACATATGCTTCACGTTATATGCTTCCAGTACCTCAGTTATCAACATAGTATGCTTACATGACCACAGAATCAAATCCTTGTTGCAAATGTCCATTACACACTTTCCAAAACACAGCTTAACATGCCGGTGACATAAGGTGTTCAGTTTGGTTACATAATATGGATGCCAGAAGATATCGGGCAAGGCTATAGCAGGGTTTACAGATCTGTAATACTGGCTGGGGATAAAGCACTTCATTAAATTACCTTACAGGAGCAGAACAGCACAGATCATTAGTTTTGCTGACAAGGCAGTACTGCTTAT
Source organism: Protopterus annectens (assembly GCF_019279795.1). Classification (NCBI taxonomy): domain Eukaryota; kingdom Metazoa; phylum Chordata; order Ceratodontiformes; family Protopteridae; genus Protopterus; species Protopterus annectens. The sequence continues at coordinate 368,867,333 of NC_056744.1, read as the reverse complement.
GCTACACAGATTAAACGTAGGCAACATTAGCAAAAAATGCACACATGCAACAGTGCACAATACCAAAGAGCCTCACAGCTGCTTGAAGAAACTGAGGCTGACTTTCAACTTCAGAGAACAAACCAAAGGTATGAAACATCAAAAAGGGTTACTACAAAAGATACCTTCACTTGATTCTATAATTAACAGGGGCATAAAGGGCTGCAACACCTACATAGGTGTACAAAACTCATTACTGTGATGAGATGGACTTACAATATGTTTCTGGCATTGTGAAAACCTGGTATGGAGCCACAACATTACATGCAGCTTACATACATGCAAGTCACACTACACCATTGACATACAAAGGACATTGCATAGTACCACACAGGGAACACATGCAGGTGACAGCAGCATGGTATACTAAGACTACATGTATTGAACAATGTCACATCACACTGAGATGACACGAAGGGAGCACCACCTCACTACACTGAGTATACATACAAAGGACAACAGCAAACCATGCCAATATTACAAGGAGGTAAGAACACCATGCTATGCTGAGACTACGTGTGGAACAATGCCAGACCAAACTGAGATGACATGAAGGGATCACCACCTCACTACACTGAGATTACATGCAGGAGACAAAACCACACCAAGATTACAAGTAGGTTTGAACACTATGCTATGCTGAGACCACACGTATGGAACAATATCACACCAAACCGAGATGACATGAAGGGATCACCACCTCACTACATTGAAATTACATGCAGGGGACATTAGCAATAGCACAACACACCAAGATTACAAGTAGGTAAGAACACCATGCTATGCTGAGACTACACAAAGGTGAGATTATATGTGGGTGACAGCACCATGCTAATTGAGATTTATATAAAAGAGTGACAGTGCCATACTACATGGAGATTACAAGTGACAACACCATGCCACACCGGGATTACAGATGCAAGACAGCGCCATGATACATTGAGATTCCATGTTGCTACTACAATACATCAGAGAGCTCTACACCATATTATACTTGTCAGTTATAAGAATATGTTGCCAGCCTACTTGGTAAACTGTATTTTCTATCTAATGAACTGCACACCACATTTTACAAGTTACACCGTTAACACAAAAGTTCAGTTTACATGCAACTGACACCATTATGTGCATGTTAATGGAATACATATTTCACAGTATCTATCCATATAATGACATATAGGATACAGGACGTAGTTCTAGGATACAGGAAGTAGTTCATACATAGAAAATATGTCTTACATGTTCAGTGTTTACAGATGGAAGAGTCATCTGCAATGTATAGTGGATATAAAAAGTTTACACACCCCTGTTAAAATGCCAGGTTTTTGTGATATAAAAAAATGAGACCACAATAAATGATTTCAAAACTTTTCCCACCTTTAATGTGACGTATAACCTGTACAATTCAATTGAAAAACAAACAAATCTGTTGGAGGTAAAAATATAAAAAATAAAAAACATGCAATAAGATGATTGCATAAGTGTGCACACCCTTAAACTAATACTTTGTTGTGTGTGCCCACCCTTAAATTAATACTTTGTTGTGTGTGCACACCCTTAAACTAATACTTTGTTGAAGCACCTTTTGATTTAATTACAGCATTCAGTCTTCTTGCCATCAATTAAAGAGATTCTGATTAACCCCAAATAAAGTTCAGCTGTCCTAGTAAGATTTTCCTGACATTTACTCAGTTGCCTGCTACAGCAAAACCCATAGCTCGCAGAGAGCTTAAAGGGATCTCATTGCTGAGAGGCATCAATCAGGAGAAGGGTACAAGAAAATTTCCACAGCATTGGATATACCATAGAACACAGTGGAGACAGTCATCAAAAAGTGCAGAAAATATGGGACAACAGTGATGTTGCAAAGAACTGGACGTCCCTCTAAAATTGATGAAAACACAAGACGGAGGCTGCCAAAAGACATACAACACTGAAGGAGATGCAGGAATTTCTGGCAAGTGCTGGTTGTGTACTACATGTGACAACAATCCCCCATATTCTCCATATGTCAGGGCTATGGTGTAGGGTTGCAAGACAGAAGCATTTTCTTACACAGAAAAACATCCAGGCCTGGCTAAATTTGCATAACAATGCATCGTCTCCCAAAAGCTTATGGGGAAATGTGTTATGGTCTGGTGAAACCAAGATTGAACTTTTTGGCCACAATTCCAAAAGGTACATTTGACGCAAAAACAACACTTCGCATCACCAAAAGAACACCATCCCCACGGTGAAGCATGGTGGTGGCAGTATCATGCTTTGGGGTTGCTTTTCTTCAGCTGGAACTGGGGCTTTAGTCAAGGTGGAAGGAAATATGAACAGTTCCAAATACCAGTCACTTTTGGCCCAAAATCTTTGGCTCAACACGACAATGATCCCACGTATACATCCAAATCAACAAGAGAACAGCTTCAACAGAAGAAAATTAAAGTTTTGGAATGGCCCAGCCAGAGCCCAGACCTAAATCCAATATAAAATCTGTGGGGTGACCTGAAGAGGGCAGTGCACTAGAGATGCTCTCGCAATCTGACAGATTTAGAGCACTTTTGCAAGGAAGAGTAGGCAAATATTGCCAAGTCAAGATGTGTCATGCTGTTTGACTCCTACCCAAGAAGACTGAATGCTGTACTTAAATCAAAAGGTACTTCAACAAACTATTAGTTTAAGGGTGTGTACATTTATGCAACCAGCTTATTGTACTTTTTTTATTTTTTAAATTTTTCCCCTAACAGATTTGCTTGCTTTTAAATTGAACTGTATAGGTTATAGGTAGGTCACATTAAAGGTGGGAAAAGTTTTGAAATGATTTATTGTGGTCTCATTTTTTTTTATATCACAAAAACCTAGCATTTTAACAGGGGTGTGTAAACTTTTTATATCCATTGTACGTTATGCCCAAGTATGTTAGCCTGCAATGTTTACTGAACACTTCACAACTTTATGTGCCATTGTCCCAAGCTGCACAAAACACCTAGAATTAATAGTTTGGTAAATGAAACTCACCTCCAATGCCCTATCTCTGTCACGGATGCGCTCTCGTAATTTTTCCAATAAAACATCTCTACCCGCCATGCTCCCATCTGATGTTTGATTCTGGAAAAGTCCTTCACATTCCTAAAGAAAATAACACAGAGTCAGTAAACAGGTCTGGTTACAGGCTGACATGATCCTCAAAATGTATTCAGCGTCCTGAAATATTTCACTTATACCTGCAATGAAGTCCACATTCTACTGAGTGAAAAAAGGAAAATTTTACACTCATTTCTGAAAGTAATCACTGATGCAGCCTTTTTATAAAAATTGCATTTAACTAAAATTGCTACTAATTTTTGTTTTACAAACTTTGAGATTTATTATAAAGGTGGAAGCTTGGGGAGGATCTTCATTTAACAAATAAGCGCACAACATATCACGACACCTTTCTATTAACTGTATACCTCATTAGAGTTCTCAGTCTTACACTATAACATACAACAGCATGAACAAAAAAAAAGTATTTTTCTTCCTTAAAAAAGCTTGATGGCAGACTGGTTTGAGGATTTTGGAACCAGAAGATGGACGTTTTGTGAGCTAAAAATAAATACACAACTGACCAGCTCAATCACGCATGTACACAACCTTACCTGTACACATTCACAAGTGCATAGCTTTCATTCCTACATGTATGCAAAATAAGATAAAGTACACTTTGGAGTTCTCACATGTGAGCACGGGGAAAAGTAAGATAAAGCTTGCATTCTACACAGCTTCCAGGGATACATGTCGATTGACTGACAGCACTTTCATTGAGTGCTGAACGATCGAACACAAACAAAATAAATTTCTAACCTCTATATTACCTTTTTTCTTACGGTGTACTAACAAGTTCAAAAAAAGGTGGAAATGGGGCATGACTTACAGTTAGTGGGGTTTGGGTTTGACTTTAATGGCCTGAATGTATGAACATATGGCTAAATATACTTCTAATACATTGATAGAAATACACTTCATATACAATGTTAATAGTTTGAATAACAGCTGTAAAAGGGGGAGTTTAAATAAATATTTTAAAATGTTTAATGCCCAAGTTGTATTCTACTCAGTGCTTGTTAGCTCACGTTATAAACAAAACAAAAGAAGTGTTGCAATTTTATTGAAAAACTCTACATTAATGCCTAAAATCATAAATATATACAATGATAAATCTGGGATGTTTTGGTTAGTATCTTTGGAATTAAATGGGGGAATATATGCCGGTGACTAACTGTATTTTGAATTATTGTGATACTAACACAATAAATAAGCATAGGAAACCAGCATCAACTAAAGCATTAACAGACTTCATAGATATGTTAATATTAAGGATGTAAGCAAATTTTCAGAGGCAAACATTATTTTATTACACATTTTTCGCATTGACATGGCACTCAATCTATAATAGAATATATACTTCAACTGATACAATAGAGAAGTTAGATAAAGTTAAAGATGTCACACGTCCATTACCTGATCATAATGCAATTACATTTGCCAAAAAAGTACTTCTATTAGTAGAATTCCATCATATGTAACTAACCTGAAAGACTTTAAGGGATTTTATAACAAAGAAATTCAATCCTTTGTAAATGTAAATTTAACCAAAGAGATACAGGAGACTTATGTGTGGGATTCTTTAATCATATTTATACCTCAGTATATTAATAAGAAAAAAACAATGGAATAAAGAATTATTAGACTTATAAATGAAAATAGATAAAACAGATAGTCAAAAAGGTAATAATTTAGCAAAAGAACTTGATGAGATAAAAATATTTAGAAACATTACATCATACAACTATGATTAACTTAGACAAGATTAAAATCAGTTTTTATTCTACAAATCCTAAAAATCAATGTAGATTAGCTAACAGAAAGAAAAAGATTATTAAATCTAATCAAATAAAAGAAGTTTATATCCCTGGAACTAGAAAAAAAGTTTCGGATTTAGAAGGCATTTAAAATGCACTTCAATTCAATTAATTTATATAACCTAGTAATATAACCACAAAGTATAACAAAATCTTTTTTATGAAGCATACCAAAAATAAATTAATAGAAGATCAGATAAAATTCACAGATAAGCCAATTTTAATGTCTGAACTTCAATCTGAAATTAATAAATTAAAATTAAGCAAAGCTCTTGGAACTGACAGTATTATTCCTGACATGTACAAACTATTACCTAAATAAGCTCTGGCAATATTGTTAAAAGTGTTTACATTAGTTAAAAAAGACAAAAATATCCCCCATCTTGGAAATATTACAATACTTTCTGCAATTTTAAAGTCAGATAAAGATGGAAAAGAATGTTCATCCTATAAAACCAATGTCCCTATTAAATGTTGATTATAAGATTTTTATGGCAACACATGTTAATAGAATTAAACAGTTTCTATCTTTGCTGATTGATGAAGATCAAACTGGTTTCATATTGAATAAAAATTCATATATTAGAACAGTACTTACAATAACTGACTATACTAATATTACAAAAAGGAGGTTTGACTCTAGTGAGTCTATAATATTGCCCTTTGATTCACTTCACTGGGATCATTTGCTGTTGGTTTTAGAGGAATATACTTTTCTCATGATTTTGTATAATTAATTACATTGTTACATGAAAACTCTTTAGCTTATATAAAGACTGGATTATATACTTCTAAGCCAATTACAATTATTAAAGGTACTAAGCAAGGATGTCCACTGTCACTGCTATTATTTGTCCTGGTCATAGAACCATTTGCAAATTGCATCAGATCAAATATGAACATCAAAGGTAAACAAATTTAGTAAACATTTAAATTCTGAAATTCAGTTGTTTGCAGATGATATTTTATTAACTTTAAATGATTATGGCAGTTCATTGCAAGTTCTGAGACAATGGAACTTTTCCAAAGGATTGCTGGCCTTACATTTAATGACAATCAAACTAATACATTACTTATAAATTGTAATAAGCATACTATGAATAAGAAATTTTACAAATATATAGTTCTAGATAACAGAATTGAGTATCTCAGGATTACATTATCACATGCTAGTAATTAAATAATAATTTTACTAATATTTTAAATAAAATAAAACATGGATAGCTGGAATATTTTTTTTTACAATGGAAGATATTTTTTTCTTAATTAAAATGATAATTTTTCCAAAAATATTATAACTTATACAAGCTATTTCTCTTCCTCTTTCTAAAGAAATGTATACATCAATTTAATAAATGAATGCTGAACTTTTTATGGTACACCAATAAACCTAGAATCTAAAAGAGTGGATAAAATGTGGGAATGGCCTCCCAGATATAGAAAGGTATGCTTTATCATCCATTATTAAGACAATAACATTATGGTGAAATTCTAATTATTCTGCTAGGTGGAAACAAATACAATAATTTATTTAGTTAAAGTCAAATCACTCATTACCACTTCAATATAGTAGAATATGTTCTATTATCTTTCACTGGTTGGTAAGAGAATATATTTTGGAGACTAAAAATAGACCTATATATGTTCTACATATATAACTAATACATTAAATATATTGAAAAATTATTTGAATAAAATAAAAATCCAGGGTTTAGGGAGTGATCATTTCTACTGTATCCTATAGCCTGTACACAGAATAACATTAACACCTTTAATGTCTCAAAAATGATTACACTCCAGGAAAAAAATATATTGGCATCAGTTAATGAAGTCTGGAAAAAATCTATGGAATACATTCATGAGCAAATATGATATAAATAGTGAAATGTGGCTAGAAATACAAACTTTAAGGGAATTTATTATTATAAACTAGAGTTAATGCATATAACTATCAAATATACTGTCCCCAAATTTATAGAATTTATGATTACCGTAGGAAACCAAATTGTAATAAGAAAATGGTACCCATCTCAAATACATAAAGTAATCAAAAATACAAAATCATATTATAAAGAAAACTATGGGGATTATTACAGATCAATTAATAATCAATTTCCCACTGAAAATGATAAAAAGTTAATGTTAATTTCTTCAAAGCAAATAACTTGTTCATTATAATGGAAGCTGTTTTCTTGGAAATGTATGCATAGAACCTTTATTATTCCTCATGAAATGGAATTAATGTTTAACCATGACTATGGGTATTGGAGATGTAAATTAAAATTAAAAGCACATTGGCAACATGTTTTATGATTGTACATTGCTTTAGTCAGTTTGAGGAAAACTGAATTTTTTATTGCAAACCGTTTCTAATGATAAATTTCTGTTTAACAAAATCAAAGAGTTAGTTATGTTCCTGTACCTAAATGTATTCCCAGATCAAAATATTTACTTTTATTGCAAGTAAAGCAATTACTATGAATTGGAAGAGTGAGACTTCTTCATTTAAAGAATTCAAGAATATTGTACTTAATGTTTCTCAACTAAAAGTATCTAAAATCAAGATGAGAACTGACAGAATCACTTCATATCACAACTCCTGCTTAAAAGTTAAGAGATACTTGGGAAAACTGATTGTAATATGATATGAAATAAAATTATAATTTCAATGATCAATAACTGATTTTATTTAAGTAGACACCTATGTAAACAGTTTTATTTTACTTTAATTTATTGCTATGAAGTGTTTCCATTCATGTAGTTACTTTCTTCAAAAAATGTATGTTTCGTTTGACTGTTATGAAATGTTATACACTTTAAATCGTAATAAAATATTAGAGTAAAATCTCACTATTTTAATTCTTAGCAAATTTTAATTTGACAGTAAATCACAATATCTTACAATATTAACTGACTTGGTTTCAGGATCATAAAGTACAGTTTTGTACCTACCATAAATGTAGATGTTCGAGTGTATACCCTGCTGCAGTCATCACACTTGGGTTATCCTGCCGTCGGGCAGTCCCGCAGTCGGCCTGAATTCCAAAGTCTTGGTCCGGCGTCAGTTGCTGTCGCTTCTTCCCTGACGTCAGTGCGCCAGGGGTATACAAGAGGCATCTGACGCCATTTTCTTCAGTTTTTCTTGCCCCAGATGTCAGGTGCCCCCCCCCCCCAAAAGGTGGTCAGTAGATAGTACCAATAATAAAAGTTTAGCACAAACAAAACATCCCTCCAACTATAAGCAAATACACCACAAAAGTTGTATCAGAATTTAAGGTATTGAAAAGTTTTAGTTAGGTCAGAAGGGATGGAGGGAGGGTAACCTGGACTGCAGCAGGGTATACACTTGAACATCTACATTTATGGTAGGTACAAAACTGTACTATGTTCATCGTGTTACCCTGATGCAGTCATCACACTTGGGTAGAATCCCAAAGCTAAGGATGGGAGGTGGAGTCAAACAGGATTAGAGGAGGCTAGAAGGCCCTGCAAAACTGCAGTGGCGAAGCCAGCTCTAGTCTTAGAGTAAAGTGGTAAGTGATGGTGTTTGGTGAAGGTGTGTACTGAACTCCAAGTTGCAGCTTCCAGAATATCCTTGGTTGGCACCCCCCTGAGGAAGGCTGTAGATGTAGCTGCTGCCCTGGTAGAGTGGGGCCTTATGCTAGCAGGGACTGCTTTTCCATGGTGGGTGTAGCAAAAACGTATGCAATGTCCTATCCATTTGGAAATGGTCTGTTTTGAGATAGCCTTTCCTTGTGATGCTGTAGCATAGGATACAAAAAGCTGGTCAGATTTTCTGAAGACCTTAGTTTTATCCAAGTAGTAGCATAGCTGCCTGTGAATGTCCAAGGAATGCAGGAGTCTTTCTCCTTTGTTCTGTGGATTTGGAAAGAAGGTGGGTAAATGGATGGTTTGATTTAGAGCCACACTGGATACCACCTTAGGCATAAAGGAGGGGTTAGTTCGTAGAGAAACTCTGTCTTGATGAAAAATGAGGAAGGGCTCTACTGCCATTAGTGCCTGAAGCTCTGAAACTCTTCTGGCTGAAGTAATTGCTAGCAGCAGGGCAGTCTTCCATGATATAAACTTTAAGTCAGCTGAGAAAGCTGGCTCAAAAGGAGGTAGTGTAAGTTTTTCCAGAATAAAATTGAGGTCCCAAGTTGGTGTTGGTGCTCTCCTGGGAAGCCTAATGTTTTTGGCCCCTCTGAGAAACTGCCTTAGAAGTGGATGTGAAAATAAGGGAGGATCCGTGTTGTAGTGAGCTGAAATAGCTGAGGCGTGGATTTTAATAGATGAAAAAGAAAGCCCTTTGTGTAACATCTCAGTTAGACATTGTAGAATCTGAGGTATGTCCTGCTGAAGGGTATTTTGGCCTTTAGCTTGGTTCCAGGCGCAAAACCTTTTCCATTTGTCTGAGTAGGCTTTCCTGGTGCTGGGCCTCCTGGCCTCCAGAATAACATCCATAACAGCTTGTGAGAGAGGAGCTGGCTGGTTGCTTAGGAGATTTGCCATGCAGCCAAATTTAAGGTTTTGAGCTGGCTGTGTAGAATCTGACTGTCTTGCTGTGTGAGCAGATGAGTAATTTGTGGTAAAATCCATGGTGGGCCCTGGGCCATATTCCTTAATAGTGGGTACCAGTGCTGGCATGGCCAGTCTGGGCCAATGAGTATCATTCGGGGTCTCTCCATCCTGACTTTCAGCAGCACCTTTGTGAGAAGGGGCAATGGAGGGAAGGCATATACTGTCAGCATTTTCCAACTGAATGAGAATGCGTCCACTTTCCAAGAAATGTCCTTGTGCAAAATTTTGGAAGCTGATAGTTTTGGGGGCTGGCAAACAGGTCTATGTCTGGGAGCCCCCATTTTTGAGTTATCATTGCAAATACTTGTGGATCCAAATTCCACTCGTGGGGATCCTTGATGTTTCTGCTTAGGTCGTCTGCCAATGTGTTCTTTTTTCCTGGCAGGAATTCAGCTTGTAATTGAACTTAGTAAGCCAGTGCTGTGTTCCACAAGGTCATTGCTTGCCTGCATAGAGGGTAGGAGTATGTACCCCCTTGTTTGTTTATGTACCACATTACTGTGGTGTTGTCTGTCCTTATTATAAGCTGTCCTGGATGTAAGAGGTCCTTGAAGGCTGTCAGGGCATTCTGTACAGCGAGCATTTCTTTTTGATTGATGTGCAGATTTCTTTGATCTGCAATCCATATGCCTTGAACGCACCGTCCTGCCATGTGTGCCCCCCAGGCATAGTCCGATGCATCTGTTGTCATAATTTGCCTGGCTGGGGGTAAGGTGAAAGGCTGATCCTTGTTGAGGTGACATGCCTGTGACCACCATAGAAACTCCTGTTGAAGGCAGGGAATGAGAGGTATCATTGTTTCCAAGCTGTGGCTGTGTTGAGTCCATACGCTTTTTAGGTACCATTGTAATTTCCTCATATGCAGTTTTGCAAATGGTATTAGTAGTATGCAAGATGCCATGAAGCCCAAGGCCTGCAGAATTTTTCTTGCAGGGAGTTGGGTCTTTGTTGCCATTGTTTTGAAGTATTGAGTTAGTTGTAGTTGTTTGTCTGGAATTAGATAAGCCATCTGGGCCATTGTATTCAAGCTGGCAGCCAGGAATGTCCTATTTTGTGAGGGAACTAGTTTTGATTTCTTTTCCTTTACTGTGTACCCTAGGCAACTTAAAAGGTGTTTTACAAAAGCCAGATGTTGTAAGAGAATGTCCTTGCTTTCTGCTTGGATGAGGCAGTAGTCCAGGTATGGGTATATCTGAATTCCTCTTTGCAGTATGCAATTACTGGTGCCAGGCATTTTGTGAAGACCCTGGGCACAGTAGATAAGCCAAAGGGCAGTGCAGAGAATTGGTAATGGGTTGAACCTGCAATGAAACGGAGGTATCTTCTGCAATTTTGTCTGAAAGGGACATGCAAGTATGCCTCCTTGAGGTCCAATGTTACTAGCCAAGCTTTCTTGCCCAACATGGGAAGAAGCTGCTGTAGTGTTAGCATCTTGAATTTGGGTACTTGCAAGAAGTTATTTAGAATTGAAATGTCCAGTATGGGTCTCCAAGCATTGTCCTTTCTGGGGACTAGAAAGAGCCTTGAGTAAAATCCTTGGCCTTGCTCCTGTGTAGGTACCAGTTGAATGGCTCTCATGACCATGAGAGCTGTAATTTGTTTTTGTGCCTCTGCCCATTGATTTTGTGGCAGGTCTGGCATTCCTTTTATCCTTGGCAAGGTGTGGAAATGGAATCTGTATTCTTGTGAGATAATGTCTAGGACCCATTTGTCCTTTGTGACGATGCACCAGTTGTCTGCAAAAAGTGCTAATTTTCCTCCCAAGGGAGTTGCCAAGAGAGTTTTGCTTGGCAGTTTGAGGTTTAAGTCATTGTGTTTGTCCTCTAGTAGTCTGGGACCTGTCTTCTCCTCCCTTCTGTGTTGCAGTGCCCCATCGGTGAGGTTTGTAAGGGGTTTGCGCTTGTTCTCTGCCCCTTGGGTGCCTGTATTTACCCCTCTGTGGTCTGTCAGAAGCTGGAAAGGACCAATTACTGTAAGAAATCTTTGACCGTCTGCATAGATTTTACCTTATCCTCCATTTTCTTTAAAACCTCTTCTGCTTTAACCCCAAATAAGACATCCTGCTGTAAGGGTGCATCTAGTAACTTTGCTTTAACATGATCAGGCAGAGTTTGTTCCTTTAACCAAGCATGCCTACGTATAACAGACCCAGTAACAGCTGCTCTACAGGAAGCTTCCAAGGAATCAAATCCACATTGTAAAGTATGTTTGCCCACCTGTTCAGCTGCATACAACAGATCCTGCATTTCCTTGAATTCAGACTGTTGAGGGTGCGTGTTCATCTTTTGTTTTATTTGAGACATTAGGAATTGCTTTTATTTAAGCATGTGAAAATGACAATGTAGTGCTCTCACAGCTAGAGTAGCTGAGGTGTAAACCTTCTTCCCCCACCTATCTAGTACTCTGGAGTCCCTTTCAGAGGGTATAAGATTTTTGGCCATAGAAGCCTTAGCCCCTTTGGGACCCTGGGAGATTGTCTCTGGATCAGCAACAGGGCTTTTGTAAAGGAATTTGTGTGAGTCAGGCACTCTATAGTATCTATCTGGTTTGGCTGGAGCAGGAGGCACAGAATCTGGATTTAGACTAGATTCTAAGTAAACATCATCCACAATGTCTAAAACTGGGGGGATAGCAAGTGGTCTGTGCTGGGGGAGTAAAAGAAACTCTCAGAGCCTTTTCTTTGAGTCGGAGTAGTCCTGACCTTCCCAGTGGAAATATTCCCTCAAGGTATGTAAGGTTTCCCAAAGGAATAATCTTCAGGGGGAGAAGCTGAGGGAATGGAATCTTCAGCATCAGAATCTTCATAAGGGGGAAAGGAGAAATCCTGTTCCTCAGAGGAGCCTGAGGAAATAGACACTTGATCAGAGGAGGCATAATCCCCCTCTTGTCTAGGCCTTTTGTCGGGGGGGGGTTGGGAACCCCTGATTAAAGAAATCAAATCTTCAGCCATTTTAAGCATCTGTTTCTTAGGCATGGGGCCTTGAACTGGAGACTGAAGTGCAGTCTTTTTAGGTTTTAGAGGAGTCTTAAGCTTAGCATAAGATTTTATGGTGAGAGTAGTCGGTCTGAAGACACCTTCTGAAACCGAAGGTGTTTCTACAGCACCGGCTTCTCCTTCTGCAATGTCGTCGGTAGGGCCTAAAGAAAATGGCTGCATTGGCCTAGAACTCTCTGCTAGAGAATCCAAAGCGGTCTGGAGTTCCAATTCTGAAGTAGCCAGGGGCTGCGTAGGCGCCTCACTGAAAACCGGCGACCGGCCCAGCCAAGGCCTCGGAGTCTGGCTTGGATCTAGGCTGCCTGTCTTTATCTTTGTGTTTTTTATGAACGCCGGTAGTCGGTTGCTCCGATGGCATAGTGTAATTAAATTTCCTACCGAAGTAGTGTCGTGCAAAATCAAAGTGTCGCTTTATAGTTCGCTTATTGAACCTAGCACAAAACCGACAACCAGTGACGTCATGGTTTGGGCCTAGGCAAGGTATACAATAAGAATGAAAGTCCTTATGAGGTATTTGCTTTCCATAAGAAATGCAATTGTTAACTTTTTCTGACATCGGACTGAGGCAAGAAAAGGTTCCCCAACAGGGTGCTTAGCTTTGAAGACTTCGGACTGAAACTCTATTCGAAAATCTCAGGTGTCGGCTGACCGGCACTTGCAAACTGCTTCTGCTTCGGGCACCGCACGGCAAGAAAGACTGAAGAAAATGGCGTCGGATGCCTCTTATATACCCCTGGCGCACTGACGTCAGGGAAGAAGCGACAGCAACCGACGCCGGACCAAGACTTTGGAATTCAGGCCGACTGCAGGACCGCCTGATGGCAGGATAACCCAAGTGTGATGACTGCAGCAGGGTAACACGATGAACATCTTGCATTCTAGGCAATCTGCAATGTCAAAGCCACCAAGGTTGTAAATCTGTAAATTATTACAAGTCCATTTTGACTGTCAACAGGAGAATACACAATTTTTACTGATCTTCTCTCTGTTAGTATACATCCACACTGACACCCCAAGTGCAGGTTACTTAATACATTCTGACAAGACTAGCAACAAAATCCCGGTTCATATATGATACAGGTGTACAAATTAGCCCATTTTTCATAATTGCCCACATAATACTCCTATACTTTTTGCTATTACTTTTACATGTCAGAACAGCAGCAAGAAACTATATGACTTCAGCAGTCACAGGTATGGCATGATATTTAGAAGTGCTGTGCACTTTGATAGGAAACACCTGGAAATGCTTGCAATGCACTGCTCTGCTCTCACCTGTATCAGGTGCTCTTTTTCACGAAGGTTCTGATTCAGTTGTAGAATGGCCTTTTCACGATCTTCAATTTCACTGAGCTTCTCTCTCTCTGCAGCCCTCAAAAGTAGCTCTTTCTCTTGAAGTTCTGCCCGTGTATGCTGAAGCATGCCACGCAATTCCTGAAATCAGACAAATTGTTTAGTTACTGACTTTCAAGGTGATAAACTCATTGTGTGTGTTTGTCTGCATTGGGTAGTCTGTAACCATAGAAACTACCCTGTGCAATTACACTAGCCATTGATAATGCAGTAGAAATCTGAAAAGAATACCAGCTGGCCCTGGCTGGCACATTGTGCTGATGTAGGGATACACTGCTTAACACCTGTGCTCTGTGCCAAAATATGCAAAGCAGACAAAACACAGAAAGCCAGTATACTGCAAAATGACAGCTGGGTCATCTTAATTAATGACTAGACAAAGCTTACTGTAAAAGTAAATGATGGCATGTAAGCTTTCCTTCCCTTTTAAATGGCTTTTGATTTCTCCTCATTTCAGCTTTCTTACCACAAGTTTCTTTGTCTCTAAACTGTTATGATTTTCAGTTTTTGAAAAAAGACTTTTTTAGAAACGGGAATACAATTATCAGTATTAGAAAACTTCGATACAATACCCCACTCGGGCATTATAGATAAGCTCACCAGCTTAAATATAAACCCCCATGTCACTAGATGGGTTGCAAACTGGGTCAAGGACAGAACCCACATGGTTAGAATTGCTGGTATATATTTCTCGGAGGTACAGGCCAACACAGAAGGACTGTGACTGACCAAGTTCGCAGATGACTGCAAACTGGGCACCATAATCGACTCTCCAGCCGACACAAGCATCCTCAAAAAGGGCCTCATAGAAACAGACAACTGGTGCCAGAGCCATGGCCTCAAGCTAAATGCCAAAAAGTGTATAGTCATCCCCTTTGGCAAAAACAAAGTGCCCACAAATTACCACATAGGTGGTAATCCATTAAGTACAGAAGAAGTAATTAGGGACCTGGGGACCCAAGTTGATAGCAATCTCTCATTTGACAACCACGTGGCCAAAGTGGTTAGAAAAACATTTTATATAGCCCACCTAATCATGAAGGGATTCACATCTAGATTAGGGGAGGTCATCGTGCCTCTTTACTCATCCCTCATCAGGCCCATAATCGAGTACAATGCCCCTTTTGGGATGTACCTAACCAAACACCTGCAGCAACTGGAAAGACCCCAAAAGTACCTCACCAAGAGGATCAAAGGGCTCAAACAGATGCCATATGCTGCCCGATTAAAGAAACTCCAGCTCTACTCAGTGGCATACCGCCTGCTCAGGGGTGACCTGTGCCTGACGTATAAAGCCATGTCCAAACCGGAATTAAGGGACATGCTGCACCTCAAAAAATCCAAATCCCATCGAGCTACACGCTCGAGAGACTTGAACCTCAGCACTGAAATAAATAGGACATGCTGGAGGGACAGATTCATAACCCAGAAGCTCCCTTCACTCTGGAATAAAATCCCAGTCCAGGTTAGGCAGAGTCCCTCATTGACTCTCTTCAAGAGGAATCTTGATGAGTGGATGGGAGATCGTAGGTTTACCCCGGGTATCACTTCTGTGTCACTGTTAGACAGAGGCACAGTATACTAACCTCGAAAAAGGGCATAGCAAAATTAATTTAAAATGGGTGGCGAAAGCCAAACATACTCTGGCTAGACTTATAAATGCCCTAGGGCAGATAGCCTAGTATGAACCTATGAGTAAAGGTAAGGACTGCACACACACTGCTTTCCAGCTCTTAAAAGACTAAGTACAGTCAGTTGGGGGTCTCAAAAAGTTTATCAACCCAGTGGGGAAAAAAAAGTTAAACTAATTGTCTGAAATCTGTTCTCACATTTCAAAGGTGAATATATGTCAGCAGACAAGTACCAATTGTTACAGCCTTATATGACTGTTATTCTGCCACACAAATAAGCAGCAATTCTTTCTTAACCAATATCCTGCTTGTTCCAGCATGTATGATTTATTTATGCCCACTTATGAAGTACTATATGCTGGGTCACTTCATTGATATGGTCATCTCATGTAATTACAACCTCTTCTGTGAAGAAATACTTTCCTGTGCCACCTCTGGAATATCCTCTATTGTGACTCTGAGCAGTGTCCCCTTGTTACTTGTTAGGTCCCCCACTGAAATATGCCATTCCCTCTTGGACTTGTGTGGTACCTCGATGTTCCTTTCTCCCCTCTTCTTTGCTCCACGGTGTATATATTACGTTTATTTCCTCGCTCCTGGTGTATATATTACGCTTATTTCCTCGCTCCTTTTTATGTGCCTTGCACCATTTTTATTACCTTTCTATGCTCAGCTTCATTCTATCTATATTCCTGCAAGGACAACGCTTCTGCAAATTTGCACAATTCCCTTCTCTACTAAATGTGCCTATTCCTATGTATTTCAGAATCCCTCACCATTCCTTAATGCCTTCTCACATGGATACCTGTGTTTTGCTAGCATCATTATACTGAGATTCCTTCCATTACTGTTGTTAGTCTCTCAAGTGTCAATGTTTACTCTTTCCTTGGGATTTGTATTACATCATTAGAATTAAAGCTATGTAGCCATTTACTTATTAGTTTGTTGGGCAAGCAAACTGGTCCGAGGACCCTACTTTGCTGGGTAAGCAAACTGGTCCGAGGAACCAACTTTGCTGGGTAAGCAAACTGGTCCGAGGAACCAACTTTGCTGGGTAAGCAAACTGGTCCGAGGAACCAACTTTGCTGGGTAAGCAAACTGGTCCGAGGAACCAACTTTGCTGGGTAAGCAAACTGGTCCGAGGAACCAACTTTGCTGGGTAAGCAAACTGGTCCGAGGAACCAACTTTGCTGGGTAAGCAAACTGGTCCGAGGAACCAACTTTGCTGGGTAAGCAAACTGGTCCGAGGAACCAACTTTGCTGGGTAAGCAAGCTGGTCCGAGGAACCAACTTTGCTGGGTAAGCAAACTGGTCCGAGGAACCAACTTTGCTGGGTAAGCAAACTGGTCCGAGGAACCAACTTTGCTGGGTAAGCAAACTGGTCCGAGGAACCAACTTTGCTGGGTAAGCAAACTGGTCCGAGGAACCAACTTTGCTGGGTAAGCAAACTGGTCCGAGGAACCAACTTTGCTGGGTAAGCAAACTGGTCCGAGGAACCAACTTTGCTGGGTAAGCAAACTGGTCCGAGGAACCAACTTTGCTGGGTAAGCAAACTGGTCCGAGGAACCAACTTTGCTGGGTAAGCAAACTGGTCCGAGGAACCAACTTTGCTGGGTAAGCAAACTGGTCCGAGGAACCAACTTTGCTGGGTAAGCAAACTGGTCCGAGGAACCAACTTTGCTGGGTAAGCAAACTGGTCCGAGGAACCAACTTTGCTGGGTAAGCAAACTGGTCCGAGGAACCAACTTTGCTGGGTAAGCAAACTGGTCCGAGGAACCAACTTTGCTGGGTAAGCAAACTGGTCCGAGGAACCAACTTTGCTGGGTAAGCAAACTGGTCCGAGGAACCAACTTTGCTGGGTAAGCAAACTGGTCCGAGGAACCAACTTTGCTGGGTAAGCAAACTGGTCCGAGGAACCAACTTTGCTGGGTAAGCAAACTGGTCCGAGGAACCAACTTTGCTGGGTAAGCAAACTGGTCCGAGGAACCAACTTTGCTGGGTAAGCAAACTGGTCCGAGGAACCAACTTTGCTGGGTAAGCAAACTGGTCCGAGGAACCAACTTTGCTGGGTAAGCAAACTGGTCCGAGGAACCAACTTTGCTGGGTAAGCAAACTGGTCCGAGGAACCAACTTTGCTGGGTAAGCAAACTGGTCCGAGGAACCAACTTTGCTGGGTAAGCAAACTGGTCCGAGGAACCAACTTTGCTGGGTAAGCAAACTGGTCCGAGGAACCAACTTTGCTGGGTAAGCAAACTGGTCCGAGGAACCAACTTTGCTGGGTAAGCAAACTGGTCCGAGGAACCAACTTTGCTGGGTAAGCAAACTGGTCCGAGGAACCAACTTTGCTGGGTAAGCAAACTGGTCCGAGGAACCAACTTTGCTGGGTAAGCAAACTGGTCCGAGGAACCAACTTTGCTGGGTAAGCAAACTGGTCCGAGGAACCAACTTTGCTGGGTAAGCAAACTGGTCCGAGGAACCAACTTTGCTGGGTAAGCAAACTGGTCCGAGGAACCAACTTTGCTGGGTAAGCAAACTGGTCCGAGGAACCAACTTTGCTGGGTAAGCAAACTGGTCCGAGGAACCAACTTTGCTGGGTAAGCAAACTGGTCCGAGGAACCAACTTTGCTGGGTAAGCAAACTGGTCCGAGGAACCAACTTTGCTGGGTAAGCAAACTGGTCCGAGGAACCAACTTTGCTGGGTAAGCAAACTGGTCCGAGGAACCAACTTTGCTGGGTAAGCAAACTGGTCCGAGGAACCAACTTTGCTGGGTAAGCAAACTGGTCCGAGGAACCAACTTTGCTGGGTAAGCAAACTGGTCCGAGGAACCAACTTTGCTGGGTAAGCAAACTGGTCCGAGGAACCAACTTTGCTGGGTAAGCAAACTGGTCCGAGGAACCAACTTTGCTGGGTAAGCAAACTGGTCCGAGGAACCAACTTTGCTGGGTAAGCAAACTGGTCCGAGGAACCAACTTTGCTGGGTAAGCAAACTGGTCCGAGGAACCAACTTTGCTGGGTAAGCAAACTGGTCCGAGGAACCAACTTTGCTGGGTAAGCAAACTGGTCCGAGGAACCAACTTTGCTGGGTAAGCAAACTGGTCCGAGGAACCAACTTTGCTGGGTAAGCAAACTGGTCCGAGGAACCAACTTTGCTGGGTAAGCAAACTGGTCCGAGGAACCAACTTTGCTGGGTAAGCAAACTGGTCCGAGGAACCAACTTTGCTGGGTAAGCAAACTGGTCCGAGGAACCAACTTTGCTGGGTAAGCAAACTGGTCCGAGGAACCAACTTTGCTGGGTAAGCAAACTGGTCCGAGGAACCAACTTTGCTGGGTAAGCAAACTGGTCCGAGGAACCAACTTTGCTGGGTAAGCAAACTGGTCCGAGGAACCAACTTTGCTGGGTAAGCAAACTGGTCCGAGGAACCAACTTTGCTGGGTAAGCAAACTGGTCCGAGGAACCAACTTTGCTGGGTAAGCAAACTGGTCCGAGGAACCAACTTTGCTGGGTAAGCAAACTGGTCCGAGGAACCAACTTTGCTGGGTAAGCAAACTGGTCCGAGGAACCAACTTTGCTGGGTAAGCAAACTGGTCCGAGGAACCAACTTTGCTGGGTAAGCAAACTGGTCCGAGGAACCAACTTTGCTGGGTAAGCAAACTGGTCCGAGGAACCAACTTTGCTGGGTAAGCAAACTGGTCCGAGGAACCAACTTTGCTGGGTAAGCAAACTGGTCCGAGGAACCAACTTTGCTGGGTAAGCAAACTGGTCCGAGGAACCAACTTTGCTGGGTAAGCAAACTGGTCCGAGGAACCAACTTTGCTGGGTAAGCAAACTGGTCCGAGGAACCAACTTTGCTGGGTAAGCAAACTGGTCCGAGGAACCAACTTTGCTGGGTAAGCAAACTGGTCCGAGGAACCAACTTTGCTGGGTAAGCAAACTGGTCCGAGGAACCAACTTTGCTGGGTAAGCAAACTGGTCCGAGGAACCAACTTTGCTGGGTAAGCAAACTGGTCCGAGGAACCAACTTTGCTGGGTAAGCAAACTGGTCCGAGGAACCAACTTTGCTGGGTAAGCAAACTGGTCCGAGGAACCAACTTTGCTGGGTAAGCAAAGTGGTCCAAGGAACCTACTTTGTTAGGTAAGCAAACTGGTCCAAGGAACCTACTTTGTTAGGTAAGCAAACTGGTCCAAGGAACCTACTTTGTTGGGTAAGCAAACTGGTCCAAGGAACCTACTTTGTTGGGTAAGCAAACTGGTCCAAGGAACATACTTTGTTGGGTAAACAAACTGGTCCAAGGAACCTACTTAGCCACAACCAGGGTCATATGCAGACATGCACATAAGACATGTAATAGTTACAGAAATGGCCTAAAGTTTTTTTTGAATGAGATTTTAAAAGTTTTAAATTTTGGAGGGAAATGACAATCTTTTTCACATGCTCTTTTTTTGAGTTTTGATTGGATAAGACTTACATTTCTGTCAGAGAGCCCATCTTCTAATATCGAAGAGACCAACTTATTCTAACTTTATTTTATTTTTATTTATTTATTTGTTTACCAGGAAAGTCTGACTTGAAATGAGCCAATTTTCAGTGAGGCCCGGAGAGAAACACTCCAGATGCATGTCAATGTGGGAGAAAACCGGAGTACCCAGAGGAAACCCACACAAACGCAGGAAGGACATGCAGACTCCGCACAGAAGGCACCCCAGCCGAGAATCAAACCAGAGGGCCTCTTGCTGTGAGGTGACAATGCAACCGCTGCACCACTGTGCTGTCTTGCAATAAGTCTTAGGTTAAACAATATATATATATATATATATATATATATATATATATATATGGTAACACAAGTTTGGAGAGGTAACACTGCAAGGTGATAGGGAAGGGTCAGATGTCGTGGGACAACTGAGTTCTTGGAACATACTACAAGTAGATTTAGAAGTGTCATCTACAGTGGAAAAATGACAATCATTTCCCTATAGTAAACTTCCAACAGTACAAATTGTCGAGGCAGATGCTACAAGACACCTAGTTTGTCTCTGGGTAAGCCTGGCACTACAGGAATTCAACGGGCTTAAGGCTCCCACTGGGGCATAAGAAGGCAGAGCTACAAACACCTTGATGTGCAGGTGTGTCACAAGCCTAAAACCTAAAACACACTGGCTAATATAACAGCCACATTCACATTCCCAAACAAAGAATCTTGCAAAAGATCTCACTCAACCCCAAGATTCTGTGTACTCCACAAACTGAATGGCAAATAAATTCCAAAAAGGAAGAAATGTTATTTATATGTGACCGTGTAGACATCATCTCATAATGGAGGAAAATACTTGGGTTGAGGAAAAGTAAACATCTTAGAGGGAGCTAATTCTCTCCCTACTTACTGACTTGATTCATGAGTACCTATGTGTTGGATGCTGTGACAAATTCCAGCAGGATACAACATGAGATTTCAGAGAAGATCAAAATAATATACACAGAAACTGAAAAATCAGGTACAGATGGCAAGCACAAACTTTAGCAATATTTCACTAAGGTTTCTTTTGCATAAGGAAGTGACTGGACTTTAGAAACAAGGGAAGAAAAAGCACTCGGAGTATTAAAAAATGATCATTGGGCAGAGCTGCCCTTAAACTAATCATGGACAAATGGCATCTCATCTTAAAAATACATATGTAAACCCTCATCCTTTAGTTCCTTACTCTTCTTGCTACAGTGGGATCCAATCAGTCATCTTCCCCAGCAGCCTCTATGTGGCACAACGTCCAGGAACATGGAAGAGTTTGCAAACACTACATCTGTAGGTCCACCCCTGTACTCTTCAACTAAGACCCAGTCAAGGCCGTGTATCAAAAAGTGGATGTGTACGACCACCTGCTACTACTAGGCCACTGGCACCCCAGAAATTCTACCAAAAATCTTTCTTTTTGATAAAGGGGATGTACCTGGAATATCGCTATCTAAATCTCCGGGAGTCCTACCTTATGCAACAGACCTATTTCACTTACATGTATGCTAAAACACTCTTGGCACTGCTATTAAAAGCTTGTTTGATGCATTAAGTGTTTTAAAGTGTTACTTAAATTAAAGTCTTCCTTGTCTCACTGTTGTTGAGCTCACCTTCTGGTCAACTGATTATCCTGGAGTCTAATCAGAAGCCAAGTGGCCTTGCATGACAGTCCACCACCCAACTACTGCAACCAGTAAGCACACCAGGTGACAAGTCTTTTGTATGTATTACTTTGCCTTTGTCATCTCTACTGAAATTCCTCCCACCTTTTCCTACTCACCACTCAATCCAGCTGGTTGTCCTTATACCTTAATAGGGTCTATATCACTTCCACGAAAATTCAGTTCAGCGAACGGCATTTCTGGTTCACTTATATTGAATATGCCATTTGTTGAACTGCTCATACTGAGAAGTGATACAGTGAAGATCTGGAAATTTGCCCTTTCCCCACTGTAGTGTAATCTCAGAGTTGGTATATATAATTTGTAAGGGGTGTGGGAAGCACAGAACTCAAGACCGGATTTCACTGAACAGCACTTCCAATGAAATGCCTTTCACTGAGCTCTCACTTTACTGAAGTGATGCAGACTCTATTACTGACTCCTCCCTCCCAATGGTCGTCCTTTGACTCCTCCTTCCCAACAGTTGTCCTTATACCTTACAGACTCCTCCCTCCTTATACCTTACTGGCTCATCCCTCCCAAGCTAGTGTCTTTGTACCACACTCTAACTCTTGAGATTTTGTAAAAATGGATGTGACAAATGTACTTAGCATGCTACTTTTTTGTTTCTCATAACCTGGTAAGCCTCTTGAAGTCTTCCAAGAACTTTTAATTTCCATCACTTCTCTTTTCAAAGCCTTGCCTGGCTGTGTCTGCAAATTTAACAGCCTTTTTCAGACTTCTTTCACACACACCTTTCTTTATGCTTAGCTGATTCCCTATATAGCAAAGGATAAAGCTGCTCTAATGACAAACTGTAATGAAAATTATTTTCAGCACTATGAAACAAATTTACTAATCACTCAGCCTACTCCTCAAAAAAACCTTGAAACACATCATTTATTATCCCTACAGAAGACCATTCAATGTGTCTACTTCTTTATGTGCCTAAAATGCTTCCGCCATATTCTTATCCTCAGAATCACTAACCTGCTTTATTCTTTGGAATCTCATAGGTAAGTACTAGGGCAGCTGGCCCTGTAAACCATTTTAAGCCTAGTCAATTTCCTTTTTTTTGTGCTTGAAATAACCCATCCCATTTGGTTATAGATTGACCTTACCCATCCCGCACTGATAATTATATTTTACCCCTAATGAGAATAACTGGGATCATACCATAGATAACAAAATTGCCAAAGATTCCAAAGACAACCAAAAGGCATTCTATAGCTATGTCAAGAAGCTAAATGGCAATACTCAGATCTGCTCTGAGCTACAGCAGAATGGCACTAGACATACTGATCCCAAGGATATTGCCAATATCCTGGCAGATAGATTCAGTGCTAACTTCACCCCCCTCTCACCCCCTAAAGGGCCCATCTCAATACCGAAAGAATCCCAAATTCCGGTAATCAAGGCCACTCAGGTAAAACCCGCACTCTCCAAAGCCAAGAATACAGCATCCATGGGACCAGACAACATCCCGGGCTGTGTACTGCATGAACTACAAAATTAACTGGCACCTCACCTATGCATCATGTTTAATCATAGCCTCCGCTCAGGCTTTGTGCCCACAGAGTGGCGCACAGCTAAATTCATCCCACTCCACAAGGGGGGATCCACTTTGGATCCTGGGAACTACCGTCCCATCAGTCTGATGAGCCTGATCTGCAAGGCCATGGAATGTATTATCATGGAACTTATAAACAAAAACATTGGCAACCTTCAAACACTGGACCCCACCCAGTTTGAATTTGTGAAGGGACGATCTTGCCTCCTGAACCTGATTGACTTCTTCAAATCAATCTTCAGAGCTGTGGACGAGGGTAAGGTGGTTCACACAGCCTACTTGGACCTCTCCAAGGCTTGACACTATCCCCCACTCTGGAATCACAGACAAACTTACTAAGCTGGGCATTAATCTCTACATCACTCGATGGGTTGCAAACTGATTTACTGACAGAACACACACTGTAAAAGTAGCAGGCTCCAAATCCAGCTCCAGACAAGTGACAAGTGGTGTACCACAGGGTTCTGTCCTGGGACCACTCTTGTTTGGCATCTACTTCTCTGAAGTAAAGGCCAACATTAAGGGACTCTCGCTTACAAAGTTCGCAGATGACTGTAAGCTGGGAGCCATTATTGAATCCCCAAATGATGTAGATATACTACAAAAGGGCCTTGTGGAAATAAACGCCTGGTGCCAGAGCCATGGGCTCAAGCTAAATGCCAAAAAACACATAACTGTGAACTACCACATAGGTGGCAGTACACTAAACACCAAAAGTGCGATAAGAGACCTAGGGACACAGGTGGACAGTGGTCTCACCTTTGATAACCACATAGCCACAACAGTTAGAAAATCCTTCTATATGGCACACATCACTAAGGGCTTTTCATCCAGAAAAAAGGAGGTCATTGCCCCTCTGTACTCATCTCTCGTTAGACCTATTATAGAATACAATGCCCTGTTTGGTATGTACCTCACAAGACATCTGCAACAACTAGAAAGGCTGCAGAAATACCTCACAAAAAGAATCACAGTCCTAAAGCAGATGCCTTAAGCTGACCGTCTAAATAAACTCCAGCTATACTCTGTCGCATGTCACCTACTCAGAGGTGATCTCCGTCTAACATACAAGGCCATGTCAAAGCCAGAGTTGTTGGACATGCTACACTTAAAGAAATCCCAATCCCTCCGAGCCACATGCTCCAGGGATCTTAACCTTGTCATCACGACGAATAGAACATGCTGCAGGGATAGGTTCCTGACCCACAGACTTCCCATACTCTGTAATAGGCTGCCCATACATGTCAGGCAGAGTGCCTCAATGGCCCTCTTCAAGAGGAACCTTGACGATTGGATGGGAGATAGGAAAATTCACCCTGGGGATCACATCAGTAGCCTTGCTAGACAGGGGTCCAGGAAAGTAAATATTTGTGGGAAGCAATAGCCAAGAAATCGTTATGGCTAGGCTTGTATAGGCCCTAGGGCCGACAGCCTACTACCTACCTATGAACCTATTTGAGGGGACCCATGCATGGGACAAAGCATTTAGGAACTGTCTCTGTCCATCAGTAGTACAGGGGGTAGTCCTGGGCTAAATTGTCTGCTTCCCATCCATACATCTAAGTTGTGCTTATATTTGGACAGAGATGAACTTTGTTTTATGTAGATGTAGAGTCAGTTCCAAAGTAGCAGTATCCTCAGAGATTTGCCTGTCCCTCCAAACCATTCTGCTGATGTTGTGAAACAGGTTTTGACTAACTACTTCTGAAGCCATTTGACTTGCTGATGTGTAGTAATAGTTCATAGAATGCCTTGTATGAGTACCTCTCAAACCTTTAGTGCAAGAAATCTGGACAAAGCCAAACATATGGGGGACAAAGACCCCAAAACAGGGGCAGATTTTAAATATTGTACTTGTAAACTTAAAATGTTGCTAGAACAACACGTTTTGCATTGGCATGCATTTTCTAAAGCATTCAAATTTCTGTCATTATTTTATGACTTCAATCCTCAATGACGTGCCAGAAAAAAACAGGCCAAAAATATGAAGCAAAAATCTAGAGAAGTGTTCATATGCCAGACATAGGTCATTTCTTAGCAGTCTGCATGATACCAAGCATAGTGACAGAGCTTTCAGTCAGTCCATGTAGGACATGTTGTTTAGACCTTGTATCCTTTTAGTAAGGTATCTCTGTGGACATTCCAGTTGTTACATGTGTCTGAACAGATAAGTCAAAGGGGGGCATTATATTCAATGACTGTCCTAATTACGGCTGACTAAAGGGGAGCAATGACATCCCTAGCCCTAGACACAATCCCTTGATTTACAAGCTGTGCATTACAGAAGGACTTTCTTACAACTGACACATGCTGGTCAAAAGTTAGGTCACGGTCCACATAAGTTCCTAAATCCCAAACAACCGGGTCAATTTTTAGGGTGTACTGTCAACATGGTAGTTCCCTGGGGTAGATGACTTCACAAAGGATACAATAATGTGCTTTTTGGCATTTTCAGTCCATGATTTTGGCATCAATCACTTACTTGGGATAAACCTTCCTGCAGAATGGATAATTAATTTATGGATTCAATGACTGCTCCTAGCTTAGACAGCCATATCCCTTTGGTATTGGCTTTTGCTTCAGAAAAGTAGACACCAAACAGGAGAGGTCCCAGCACAGAGCTCTGGGGGTACTTCACTGGTGACTCCCTCTCTGTGGAATTGACTTCCCCCATTCTGATTATCTGCTTCCTATCTGTGATGCAGCTGGCTATCCAACATGTGACATATGTTTTTTCCCTGCAGTTTATTTAGCTTTTCCAGTATACCTGAGTGGGGAATTGTGTTAAAATCTTAGGCTAGTTCAAGGTTTGCCATTCTGCCTTCATCCATAGCTTTGGTGACCTTTTCAAAAAGCAGGATGAGTAAGCATGACCTGCCCTTGACGACTCCAAAAGAATCTCGGTGTCTAGTTGCTTACACACCCTAGCTTTCTAGACAGTGCATTCAGCTCCTTTGTCCTCTTAATGATACATACAATATGCAGTCAATCTCATTTTCAGATGCCGTAGTCTGGACCACAGTCATTTTTCAGTATCAATGCCATGATGATGGGAATACCTGTAGAATACCATGGACATTAACTTTGACCAACTGAGAAACACATGCTCGACCTCCACTGACAGCGGTCCCTTTTCACACAAGTTGCACTTCACTGAAATCCCAGCCTACCAAACTACAGGAGTAGCAAAACAAATGTGTGCACAATAACTCTGCTTATGCATGACCTTAACTCCCCCATGTCTCCCTATGTACAGGAAAGCAGCCCCAAACTCTGTCCCCTTATACAGAACTCATCAATCCCAAACCCTTAGGGAAGAAAAAATGGTTGTAATATCCTTTTCCAAAGTCTGAGCAAACGCAAAACTATCACATATAACTAAGGGTGAAGCCCCCTCCTCACAAAGATGGGGGTTGCAGGGTGTCTTGCCCCTGTAAAAATGTTAAAATCATGCTGCATCCTGTCAACATTTCGTAACCTTACTATTAAGAGTGGTTCAGTGATTTGGAACACGAATGAACTGTGACTTCAGTCAATGGACGCCAGACAAATGTGTCTCAATCAGTCATCACATACCTAATTAGCTGGAGAAGACCGGTTATGAAGGGCCAATTAAACTGCAAAAGTCCCTCAGTAACTCTTCCTTAAAACACACATCCAAGGTCGTTACAGTGATTTAGGGAATACATTATGAATATTCCTAGCTATCCTTCCTTCCTTTTTTTGCAGTTATTACTTTATCCACAATTACTCAGCACTAGTAACGAGTTTCAGTTTTAGAGACGCTGTACTTTGCCTACAATATATTACTTTTCTTATTTTCATCACCAGACGTACCCAATGGCTCTACTACCTTCAGCCAATTAACCCATTTATTTTGTCTGGGGGTGGTGAGAGCCATGGATCCCCAAATTAGGTGATGGTTCTACAACCTTACTAGCCCAACCTTTCCTCCCTTCAATGGCAAGAGTTGGGTGGTGAAGCCAGATTACCAAACCAATGGCGTGATCTACCCTCCCCCATACAGCATCCCTTCCTGCCTTGTAGCAGCTCACTAACTTGTGCTTCCATACTTCCAGCCATGGGGCATGTGCCCCTCCCCCCCGCAGCATCATCTATAGGACTGTTCCCTGTCTGTATGGCATGTGCCCTCCTCTGCGGTATCATCTATAGGAATGCTCCCCATCTCTATGGTGTGTGCCTCATCCTGCAGTGTCATCTAGAGCAGTGGTCCCCAACCACCAGGCCATGGATCATTCGGCATCGGGCAGAGGGTGGCCTAATGGTTAAGGTGTTTGCCTTACAAACACAAGGTGCAGGGTTTGAGTCTCACAAGGGATAATTAGCTAGGCTTACAATGGCTCGCAAGGGCAGTTAATACTAATCTATGAACCTATGAACCTAGGCATGGAGTGAAACAAAAATTGAATGTGTGTATGTATGTGTATGAGTGTGTTTATGTGTCTGTCTGTGTGTGTGAGTGAATGTGTGCATGAAAGCAGAATGTATGTTTGCGTGACAGAAGAACAGACTGTTTGAGATTGAGCGAGCCATTGTTTTATGCTTGCTAAGCAGCGCTTTTGCTGTTTGGCAAGTGTAAAACAAAAAAAGAAAAAGAAAATTAAAATAAAGTGTGTGTGTGTGTGTGTGTGTGTGTGTGTGTGTGTGTGTGTGTGTGTGTGTGTGTGTGAAAGAGAGAGAGAGAGAGGCAGAGGGAGAGATAGAGATTTAAGAGTGAGAGTGACCCCGACAGCAGCAGCACTACGGAGGTTTGCATACCTTTCAGCCATACCACTCAACCTCTTGCATAATAAATCTGGCCGGCATACCTCTCAACTTCTTTAGAGCGAGAAATCTGGACAAAGCCAAAAATAATGGGGGACAAAGGTCCAAATATAAGGACACAAGTACTGCTCTTACAGACGTAGAAAGTAGATACAAATACAGGTTTTGTATTAGCATGTATTTTCTGAATGGTATGAAGTCTGAAACTCGACTGTCATTATTTTCTGACTTCAAACCTCAATGATCTGCCAGAAAACAATTTTATGAGAAACAGACCAAAAATATTAGGCAAAATTCCGCACATTCTGTGAAAATCTGTACAGTTGAGAGGTATGCTGGACATAGCCAAATAATAGACACAGATTTTAAATACTGCTCTTATAAACTTACAAAGTCAATACAGTTTCCCTTAGGTTTACATATCTCTTAACTATAGTAATGTTATGCTGTTAATATGTACAATTTTTTTTTTTTGGCAATTATTGCCAATTGTATTTTTACTGTAATTTGGAGCTTTTCTCCCTGGGTCTCGACTGAAAATGGGCTTCTAGATCAGTTGGGCCTCCCCAGTAAACAAATAAATAAATATTATGCACTTTATTATGTGCACACAATGGCTGGTATGTGGAAAATTGACTTACATGAAACCGGTCCTTGGTGCAAAAAGGTTGGAGACAGCTGATCTAAAGTACTATTCCCTATGTAATGGCATTTGCCCTCTCCTGCAGTATCACCTATATGATTGTTCCCAGTCTATATGAAGTGTGCCCACCACCCCTGTAGTATCATCTATAAAAGACTGTTCCCAGTAATGAACCCCAACAGTTCACCCTAATAACTCCTTTTCTTTCGGACTGCACCCATTTCACTATGCAAGTCTGTTTTATATCCGATGGAGTTCAGAAAACACTCTGCAACTGCAAACATGGAGTAATACATCACAAAGTGATGACAGAAACAAACAGAACAAGGACAATGTTGAACCAACATGCAGCACATTGGAATTGCTGCTAGCATACAAAGCTACCTGCTCACCCCAAAAGAAATCTGCATTACCTGCCCATGCTTTAGAATGTCGTTCTGCTGCTGCCTCATCTCCTGCAGCTCCGCTTCTAGCAGGCCTTGGGCACGCTGCGTATCTGCAACTTGGTAATCTCTGCGACGCAACAACCTCCGTGTCTTCTGCAGCTCTAGCTGAGTGGCCAAGAGTGAGTTCTGCTGGTCACTGAACTCAGACTGCTGAGGTAATAGAAGGCATACACTTAGTGGTCCATCAGGGCCCTAAACCAAAATAAAGAATATTCCTCATTTACTTTTTTTTTTTAATTTTGAATTGCGAAATCACACAGAATGTATTGCAATATACCTGGCTATTTTGCATACTATAACAGCTAAATTAATCTGTGCACAAGTACAGCCATTTAAAACAGGACTAGAGGGGTTTCACATCATATTACTTGAAATCTTTCCTTTACACATTTTGCATTTAGAGCCATGGAATAGTTAATATAATTATAAAAGTTAAAATACACTACCTAACCTAAACATGGGTTATAACAAGTAAAAATGTACTACTTAACCTAAACATAGGTCTGTTTTAAAACTCACATTGCATAATCAGGAATTGTCTAGATAACAATCCTGATCCTTTAACCAAGAAGTCCTATAATGTACTCCATGATATGTTGTCATGTGTAACAGGGCAGAATGCCTAGCCCTGCAGTTATCCCCTCACACACACGCTCGGGGTGTGTGTGTGTGTGTATACAAGGGGGGCTGTTCAACTGGCTGATGCTTACTTTGGTACAATGTCTGATTCAGTGATTTTGGAATGAATACATACACACACAAGTCTGTAGAAGGGAGGAGCACTGACACTACAACAAAAACATACGCAAACTGGTTTCATTGGTCATGCTTTTCACCATGCTGCTCAAGAAAAGCAAACTTTTTTTTAAGAAAATGAAATACTTTTAGGCAAGCCTTATGAAAAAGGTTTCACAGTGGCTTTGTTGTGGACATCTGTGCATCACTGCTGTTAGGGCCAGGGTTCAGTCCTCACCTCTGATCCCAATGTGAAGGCTGGATATTCTGTCTGTACCCCCCCCCCCCCATGTACTCCACTGTCCTAACACCTCTCAGTCATGCTGGTGACTGCTCTAAACTGAACATATACATTTTTTTACCTTTCTGGCTTGGGTTGTGGCTGAAAGAGGTCCAAGAGAGAGACCAGTTCACTTATCCATTGTTAGCAAATGAATTAAGCAAACTGCATAGGAGCAAAACTGACTGCAGCACAGTCACTTTTAAATGAACACAATTCATTATAAATAATACAAATAGGTGGATAACATTTTACTATGAAAGAATTCATTAGAAGACTGTTTATCTCTTATAATTCATATGTATTTTTAAATCGTTTACGTAACATTACTCTACTTTTTATGCAACTTATATCTCAGAGTTTAAAAACAGTCACTACTAAAAATTATTTTCAAGTATAAAGCAAATACAGAAAATACTGTTATAACTTATAATGACTTGTTTATTGAATAAATTGACTTCGCCACCACAGTATGTGGTGCATGATGAGCCGAACAGCATTTCTGCTCCATATGTGATAGTTTTCCTTTCTTTAAAAAATGCATTTTAAAAATACTGCTTTCCCATGATTTTGTCACTAAGGCTAAGCAGTAAACTCTAACCTCAGTGACCCTAACTTAGGGAAAGTGTGCAGTGTGTCCACACCCTTTAAAAGATGCATCATCCTGCATGCACAAAGATGTGTCCATTAAAGTCCATGGATGGACCTCACATTACTCGTCAGTTGACGTCAATGAGGAATACATTAAATTATATTGTGCCATGGTTTAATAAAAGTTTACAAAGCTTTTTTGTTATTAAAAATGGCTCAAATCAATAAGGAATGAAAGTGATACAAGTACATCGCGCACTTAACTCATTAAATGCTGCGATGTACTCTGGATACTGAACAAATTGCTTCAACCATCATTAATGATGGCACTCCAACAAAGCAAACATAACACACACACACACACACACACACACACACACACACACACACACACACACTCACTCACACACACACACACACACACACACACACACAGATAAACAAGTGACAATACAGAAGTCTAGTTGGAGAAAATGACATGTGCAGGGTCAGTTTCATCTCAACAGCTTCTCTCTGAATCAAGCAAATCGATATCTAGAATGAAGAAAAAAATTACATGAAAAATAGCACTAAAGAAAGACATTTGTCTTCAGTTCTTGGTTCTCTGTGCTTCACAGATTTTCACAGCTCTTTTGGTGAGCTGTTTAACCTTCATCATCATCACAGAATTTGGACCAGTAGTGCAAAGTTTCTATGCAATGTGGGGTAAAAGTGCACAACGCAATACCAAATATTACAAAACAATAAAAATATGCTCTGTGGGAAAGTTAACCATCCCCAAAACTCCAAAATCAGGAACTTTGTCCATTGAAGAGTAGATCTGGCTGATGCCTACTTTGGCACAATGTCTGATTCAGTGATTTATTTATTTTTTTTAAATGAGTCTCTGGGTGACAGCAATAAGAAATGCATTCTTGTCTCAAGGGGTTGTGCCCTCAATAGTTCA
Source organism: Protopterus annectens (assembly GCF_019279795.1). Taxonomy (NCBI): domain Eukaryota; kingdom Metazoa; phylum Chordata; order Ceratodontiformes; family Protopteridae; genus Protopterus; species Protopterus annectens. Next base: position 368,835,678 of record NC_056744.1, on the reverse strand, counting down.
GTGTATCTGAAGTGGTGTGCAACACACAGTTCACTGCACATGAAGGTCTGCACATGAGGGTCTGCTCTCTCGAAGACAGCATCTTTTTGATTGAATATGGTATCAGATCATTTATTTAGTCTCCTGTTGCTTAGTTCCTCAATGTACATCAGACAGAAATTCTAATCCTAGTGGCTTCCCCATTCTACTGCAGGGCACTCATACACTCTGGCTCATACTCTGCCCCACGTACCAAAGCAGCAATTCTGGTACAGTGCCAATTCACCTATGGCAAGAATGGGAACATGGGAGGAAACTAAAACATCCAGCAAAAACTCAGACTGGCAGAGAAGGACACGCGGTCTCCACAAGGAAGGCACTCCAAGCAAGACGTGAACCAGAGTTCCAGCTGCTGTTGTGCCTCTATGTTGTCTCTATTGTCCAAATGCTACAACTGATCATATGCAGTTTCCTGACTCAGATCTCACTACATTATAGCAAATGTCAAACTAAATCATTTTTTTCAGTGAAGTGCTTTTTGCATGTTCTGCACAAACCAAATGCAACTGCCACAACTAGCATTGCAAAAATCAGTTTGCTGCAATTTAAAGAAATTTGCTTTAATTCTGCATTTTTAAGAAGTCACAAAACTATACGCCATTGCTGACTCTCCAGCTAATTCCAAGAAATTAAAATTAATATTTTATAAACTACCCTAAAATCTTAATACAGCTTCACATTTAATATAGCTAATAGCTCAAACATAAAGTTGGGGTGTATCACAATCATCTTAAAAGTGGTAATACATAATACAGTACCCATTGTTTATGTTGGTAGTTGCATCATCTGAATACAACTGTAAACTGAACTGCAGAGTACTGATCAGTTTCTCAAACAGGGAGGTGGGCTAATCGGGTCTATATTATATTGTCAAAACGGCATTACAGCGAATGCCATTTCGACGACACAATGAGCGAAGTGCAAAAACAGCAAAAGCTAAGTTCAGCAATTTTCTTTCCTAGGGAAAAAAAAAAATCACTTGGCCTGAGCCTTGACATTGTCCTTTACCTGTCACTGTAGTGCGATATCGGAGTTGGTATATTTAGTTGGGGGGGGGCACAGCCCCCCAACTTCGAAATGTTGAAATGGTGATGTTGGCATTTGGTTCTTTATGTCGTCGAAATGGCATTCGCTCTAATGCCGTTTTGACAATATAATATAGACTCGGGCTAATCCAAAAAGAACCTTTTCAGCACATCTACACTGAAGTGATGTGAAAACACAAAACTACAGAAGAAAAATTAGAAAGCTTTGCAGTATGGGACTTACACACCTTCACAATAAAATAATATCCATGATAAATATGCAGTTTAAAATTATAGTATGAAAAGTATCTGAAGAGAATTAGTTTAAAGATTTTAGATACATTGCAGAAACAGATTTTGTAGTTGATGCAGCTTATAAGGTGATTATGACTGTAAATCAATAGAATAATGCTATAGAAGCAGTTGTTAGTAGTTACATCCTGTGGGATCAGGGTAGCTAAAAGCCAAAAATGGGAAGGTATTTCTGAGCATAAGCCAACAGAATAACATAGTACAAGTATTTGTTATTAGTTGCTCTGACCACTGTACAAATAAGTCAGACTTGCATAACATGAAGCAACACTTACAATTTCAATCAACACCTGTTGAAGCTAAAAAATGTAGCAATCAACATATGCAAATTAACAAAAGCTTTAACAATTTTATTTTCCTCAGATAAAAAATTACAATCACTTTGATTTACCTGCAGTTGTGAAAGTGAGCCTCTCTGAATGATTTCACGCAGCTTGTCCATCGATTCAGACTGCCCTTCTAGTACACCATACAGTTCTTCAATCTGCAACAAAAATAAACAAGTTATACTCTTTGATGAGAACTACACCAAAAATCAACACCCATTGATACGCTAAGCGGTGATCTGAAATGGCAAAGAAAAGTGGACCGTCCTCCACTGCTTACCACTGGAGATCAAATCCACAGAGAGGAACTTTTAATAGACTACACTGAATGAAGGTCTGGAAACCACTTGCTTTTCAGGATGAATCCACACAAGACTTGGAAACTGTGGGACTCACACCCTCAAAATAGAACTCAAGAAAAAAAAACAAGAAGGTTGATGGGGAATCCAAGCTCACTGACAGTGTCCCCACAAAAGAGCTGAGACTTTCACACTTTCAAAAGGAACCTGGATGAATGGATGGGGCACAGTAAATTCTTACCGGGGATAGCACCCACAACCCTCCTGGACATGGGCAGTCATTAAATACAATCCTGGCTATTGACTAGAGTATCTATGGTATTACAATGGGATGAAATGGCTAGGCTTGGAATGACTTCCAGGATGATAGCCTAGTAACCTCCTATGATCCTATAAAAGTTTGGACACAGAGGCATGTAGTTACCCTTCTAAAACCAGACCTTGTAAAAGTTTGGAAATGTAAATACAAAGTCTGCTGTCATGACCGGCCAGGTATAAAAAGCCTACACCAAATCACATCCATAACACTTGCAAGAAAAGACAGAAGTAAGCTATCAGACAACAGTGATGATTGTGGGTGGAGGGTATGATGCCAAGCACTAGGCAGATGAAACACAACACTCAGATTAAACAAGATGGAACATTTTTCTCTTCTTTCAGTGGGGCAGTATAAATTATCTAGGAGGACAGGAGATTGTGTTTTCACATGAACTGGACCAAGAATACAGAAATCATATTTACAGTCTGAAGGACTGTAAGCTGGCTAAAAACAGTAGTCAGGTTTCAGCCAACAGTCCATCAACCACACCTGTTTTGTTTTGTTTTTTTAATGAAATTACAGTGTAGTGATGCAAAAATCTTTGTCTTTGGCATGTAAACTGAAAGGACTTGGAAAGCTCTGACAAAGTTATGCGCCAGCAGTTAGGAATTTACTGGCAGGAAATGAAAAGTAAACACCAGGAGGAATAGTTTATGCTGCTTAACCTCGGGATTTTGTTTTTTAATGAAACATGGCAAAGAAAGAAAGAGATCCAGAAAAAAAAAAAAAAAAAAACTGGTGAACTAGTTCAACGGTAAGAGTTTTAAAAAAACTACAGTTGCCCATCTTTGTATTTTAAACCATGTCAAAACAAGACTAACCCAGACAAAGGTAGTAGCTGAAAAAAAAAATGCAAGGATGCCGTTTAAGACCACGTTTAACCACCAAGATGCTTTGTTAACTCAACAGGTCTGTAAAATGAATACGACTCATAGCTCAGATAGCATCAAATGATAATTAAACAAACCGAGTCTTAAACGTACAAGAGAATGGGCAAACTGTACATTGCCACCCTGACTGGAGAAAGTACAGTTGTGTACACTTACCATAAATGTATAATGTTCTAGTGTATTCACTGTTGCAGTCATCACCTGTGTCTCATCCCTGCTGTGGTTGCCCTCAGTCGGCCTGAATACCAGAGTCAATATTTCTGTGCACCAGCTGCCATTGCCTGTAGTTTGACATTAGGTCATCAGTGCTATAAAGCAAGGCAGCCGACGTCATTTCATCAGTTTTTCTTGCCCTAACCCATCAATAGCACAAGGGTAAAGAGAGAAGTGGTCCTGGTGGCTAAAAGCCACCTTGGGAAGCTTGTGTCCCCTAGGGGGAAGATGTTAAATGGGGGATGGAGGGAGGGAAACCAAGACTGCAACAGTGAATACACTCGAACATATACATTTATGGTAAGTGGACACAACTGTACTATGTTCTTCATGTTTCACTGTTGCAGTCATCACCTGTGGGAGGATTCCCAAAGCTGACGTAAAGGGTGGAAGGATAGGTAGAGTCCTAGGTATGGGTCAGAAGGCCCTGCAGAACTGCAGAGGCAAACCCTGCCCTAGACTTAGAAAAGAGTGTAAGGTGGTAATGCTTTGTAAAGTTATGGACAGAGGTCCAGCTGGCCGCTTCCAAAATGTCTCTGGTAGGTACTCCTCTGAAGAAGGCAGTGGAAGTGGAGGTTGCCCTAGTGGAGTGGGTACAGATAGACTTAGGGATGGGTTTCCCATGTAGTCTGTATCAAAAATGGATACAGTGTGAAATCCATTTGGAAATGGCTTATTTGGAGATGGGCTTCCCTTCTGCCACTGGGTCAAAGCTTACAAGAAGCTGGTCAGTTTTTCTGAATGGCTTAGTACGATCCAGATAGCATCCAAGTTGTCTGTGCATGTCTAGTGAATGTAGAATTCTTTCTCCCTTGTTTTGAGGATTGGGAAAGAAGGCAGGAAGGTGTATGGCCTGGTTATGGGTCACATCAGATACCACCTTGGGCATAAAGGAGGGATTAGTCCTCAGGGAGATTCTGTCTGCATGGAAAATTATGAAAGGCTCAACAGTCATGAGAGCTTAAAGCTCCGAGACCCTCCTAGCAGTCAGCTAGTAAGAAGGCAGACTTCCAGGAGAGATATTTCAATTCTGTTGAAACGGCAGGTTCGAAAGGAGGTAAGGTTAGTTTCTCTAACACATCACCCGAGGTTGGAGTAGAAGATCTTCTGGGAGGCCTGATATTAGATGCCCCAATGAGGAATTGCTTAATCAAAGGATGAGAGAAGAGGGGTGGGTCTGAATCATAATGGGCAGAGATGGCTGAGGCATGCATTTTAACAGAGAAGGAGAGATCACTATTGAGCAACTCTGCCAAGTAATACAGGATGAGAGGGGTGGGGAGGGTTGGGAGATACTGCCCCCTTTTGATTGTTTCCAGGAGCAGAATCTTTTCCATTTTCCTGCACAAGATTTTCCTGTGCTGGGCCTTCTGGCCTCTGTGATGATGTCCAGGACCTGTTTGCTTAACAGGGACTTATTGTTAGTTTTTACAATATGAACCATGCTGAAAAGTTTGAGAGTCTGTAGGTGTGGATGCAGTACCTTCTCCCTCTCCTGGGTCAAGAGGTCTGACCTTTAGGGGAAGCAGCTTCAGGGGCTGTAAGGTCAGACTGCGCAGTAAGGGGCACCAATGCTGTCTTGGCCAGTCTGGAGCAATGGCCTTTGGTCTCTCCTGTCTTATTTTGGTCAGAACCTTTGGAATAAGGGGCAGAGTAGGGTATGCATACACAAAGAGGGGCCTCCATGGGAAGGTCAAGACATCCACCTTCTAAGCTTGGAGGTGATACTCCCTGGTACAAAACTTGTGCAGCTGGTGGTTGAGGTGCAAGGCAAAGATGTCCGCCTCTGGGGTCCCCCACTCCTGGGTGATCTGCAGAAAGATTTCTCTGTGGAGCTGCCATTCGTGGGGGTCCAGTAAGTTTCTGCTTAGGTGGTCTGCCAGTGTGTTGTTGATCCCTGGTAAGTATTGGGCAATTAGGTGTAGGCCCATGGAGGCGGCTGTAAGCCAGAGATTTATGGCTAACCTGCATAGGGGGTAAGATTGGGTGCCCCCCTGCTTGTTGATGTAACACATTACTGTGATGTTGTCTGTTTTTATAAGGAAAACCCCTCACCCGAGATGCGGTTGGAAGGAAGTCAGAGCGTTTTGCACTGCCATCATTTCTTTCTGGTTGATGTGCAACTGAAGTTGCTGGGCATTCCAAAGGCCTTGGGTACACCTGCCTGCTAGGTAAGCACCCCAAGCTATGTCGGAGGCATCGGTGGGGATGGTCTGGCCAGAAGGGCGGAGGATGAAGGGAAGACCCTTGTTCATGGCACAGGCCTCTGCCCACCAGAGAAGTTCATCTGTTATGCAAGGGATCAGTGGGAAAGTGGTCTCTAGTGACAGAGTGCTGACACCAAAGGTTCTTTAAGTACCACTGAAGTTTTCTCATGTGAAGCCTGGCAAGAGTGATGAGAAGGATGCAAAATGCCATGTATCCTAGAGCTTGCAGGAACTTCCTCGCAGTGAGGTGACTTCTGGAAGCCAGCAGAGTGAAGTAGAAAGGCAGGAAGCTCCACTTTTCTGGGGATAGGAAGGCCATTAGGGTTGTTGTGTCTAGCACAGCTCCCAGGAAAACAATTTTCCTGGTGGGGTTTTGCTTTGATTTTTCCTCATTGATGGAGAACCCTAGGGAAGTTAGGAGTTTCTTGACAAAGAGAAGGTCCTGGAGCAACTTTTCTTTGCTGTTCATCTGAATGAGGCAGCCATCCAGGTAAGGGTAAATCTGTATATTTCTCTGTCTGCAGAATGCTATAGCCGGGGCCAAGCATTTGCTGAATATTCTGGGAGCAGTAGATAAGTCAAAGGGCAGTGCAGAGAACTGAAAGTGCTGACAGCCTGCTCTGAAGCACAGGAAGTTTCTGCACAATTCCCTGATGAGGATGTGGATGTAGGCATCTTTTAGGTCTAGTGTCACCAGCCAGACATTTTGTGTGAGCATAGGCAGGAGCTGTTGCAAGGTTAGCATTTTGAATCTGGGGACCACCAAGGAGGTATTCAGTTTGGATAGATCCAGGATGGGGTGCCAAGTGCCCTCTTTTCTGGGAACAAGAAATAGTCTGGAGTAAATTCTTTTCCTGCTTGATCCGGAGGGACAGGTTCTACTACCCCCTGGGATATTAGTGTTTTTACCGGTTTTAATGCCTTTGCCCACTGGTTTGGGGGGGGGAGGTCTGGGTACCCTCTTGGAATAGGGAGTTCACTGAAGGAGAATTTGTATCCCTGAGAAATTATTTTTAATACCCATTGGTCCTTGGTTATAGAGACCCAATTGTCTTTGAAGAGGGTTAGCCTTCCCCCTAGATTTAGATGATTGAAAGGAGTGCAGAAGGGGGAGGGAGTGTCATTGTGAGTGCTTGCCATAAAAAGCTTCGAACTCCCTGCCTTAGAGGCGGAAGTAGTCCACTGTTTGCTTCTTTGCTGACCTTGGGATAGGGGCCTGGATGTCCTGCCCCTGTGGGGCTTACCTTGGCCCTGCCTGCTAGGTGCAGGGAAAGCCTAAGGCTTACAGGAGAAGTTCCTGTTAAATCTGGGTGGTCGAACTTGAAAGAAATCTTTAACTCTTTGCACAGATTTTGCTTTGTCTTCCATCTTTTTAAGCACCTATTCTGCTTTTTTCCTCAAATAGGCTTTCTTATTTTGGGGTGCATCAATAAGTTTAGACTTGACATGATCAGGGAGGGGTTGTTCCTTCAGCCATGCATGTCTTCTAATAACAGATCCTGTCACTGCTGCCCTGCTAGAGGCCGATAGCTAAGGTTGCAGAGGTGTATACTTTCTTACCCCATCTGTCCAGAGCTCTGGGGTCTTTGGAAGAGGATTTTTGGCAGAACTAGTCTTAGCTCCTTTGGGTCCCTGTGTAATGACCTCAGGGTCTGCAGCAAGGTTCCTGTACAGGTATTTGTGAGAATCCAATACTCTGTACTTCCTGTCAGGTTTAGCTGAAGCAGGGGGCAGGGGGCAGGGCATCAGGGGCTAAGCTGAATTCATGGAAAACATCATCCACCACTTACACAATAGGTGGGATGGCCAGGGGTCTGTGCTGAGGCAGGTCCAGAAACTCTCTAAGTTGTTTATTTGACTGTGGGTAGTCCTGAGATTCCCACTGAAAATGTTCCTTGAGGGAATGAAGGGTTTTCCCTGAAGGAGAGGTCCCCTGGAGGGGAGGCAGAGGAGATGGATTCCTCTGCATCTAAATCCTCATAAACAGTTAAGGGCTGTTGTTCCTCTTCAAAAGCAGAATAATCAGATTCCTCAGACTCCTGGTCTGTCATAATTTCTGGAGAAGGGTGTCTTTTCCTTTTAGGAGTGGGGGCCTGAGTACCTCGAATAAGGGAGAGGAGCTCTTCCGCCATTTTAAGCATTTGTGCTTGGGGTGGGGGAGCAGTAGCAAGATGGTGGCTAGAAGCAGATTTCCTAGGAGTGGCCTGGCTTTTAGGCCTGAGAGAATCCGTCGTTTTTTGAGAAATGGTAGTCGGAAGAGAAGACGTTGTTTATTTTGTCTAAAATCGGTAATGCAAACGGTCTCCTTGAAAGCCAGTGCCTGCGTCGCGGCTCCGGATCCAACTGAGGCAGAGACAAGCAAAGGCTCAGAAGACGAAGTGTACTACTGTGGCATATCGGACAACAAAAAGATCTCAGCAGAGGCCTGCGTAGAAAGCAAGTCGGGCATCAGGGCTGCAAAAGTGCCTCACTGAATTCCAGAGAGCTGAAGACTTGCTTAGCGGTAGCATCGTCAGAAGGCTTAGCCTTGTGTGGCCTGTCTCTATATGTTTTTTTGAAATGTTTACAGATTGTTGGCTGATGGACCTCATATCGGAATTCGAAGATAGAATATGAAAATAATGGTCTACAAAAACAGCTCTACAGCGAATGGTTCTCGCATTAAAGAGGGCACAGAACTGGCAATGAGGAACGTCGTGGTCTGGGCCTAAACAAGTGACGCAGTAAGAATGAAAGTCTCAGTGTGGGATCTGCTTTCCACAAGCGAGACAATTGTTGACTTTTTTGGACATCAGTTAGAGCAAGAAAAAAGGGTCCCCAATGGGGTACTTCGCTTTAGAAATTTTCTGCTGAAATTCAACTTCTAGTAGTGACCGATTGGCACTCGTGCGAACTGCTTCTGCTACAGGCTCCACGGCAAGAAAGACCGATGTAATAACGTTGTTTGCCTTGCTTTATAGTACTGATGACCTGACATCAGACTACAGTCGACAGCAGCCGGCACACAAAAACATTGACTCTGGTATTCGGGACGGCCAAGGGCTACCACAGCAAGGATAACCCACAGGTGATGTTCTTCATGTTTCACTGTCGCAGTCATCAAAAATTCTCCAACAGGGTGCTAACGTATAGGTGATGCCCACTAAAAAACAGGCCTGCTGCTTTACAGCAGCATATTAAGGTGCCATGAAGGTTGGGAAGAAAAATAAATAAACCACTGCAGTTTTTTTTTACACTCTCTAAATGCAGCTTTGCAGTTTAATGAACATAAAAAATAAAAAAAATAAGAAGTAAATAAAAAGAAGAAATGTGTGTGTGTGTGTGTGTGTGTGTGTGTGTGTGTGTGTGTGTGTGTGTGTGTGTGTGTGTGTGTGTGTGTGGAGAGAGAGAGAGAGAAAGACAGGTGCGTTTATGTGAGTGTGAAAGTGAGAAACACAGAGTGAGTAAGAGTGGGAATATATACATCAACTTGCAATCATTAGAAATAAGAAATATGAAACACTAATGTCCGGCATTACTGACAAACCTTAAACCTCCACGATTTATTGTACTGGGGGACACAGCAGAAAGAGGTTGCAAAATCAAAGACAGTTAAAGGGCTGAGAGGGTTGCACCAAAGTGGCTGTTTACTACTATTTTTGCATGTGTGTGTGTGTGTGTGTGTGTGTGTGTGTGTGTGTGTGTGTGTGTGTGTGTGTGTGTGTGTGTGTGTGTATAACAGAGAGAGAAACACAGAGTGTGATAGGAATTTAGACAGTAAAATGCAGTCTCAACAGCCTTTTTGTTTTTTTTTAGTATGAAACCCTAATGCATCTGTAGTTATTAACTGGGCTTCTTCCTTACTGACTTTTTTCATGGGAAGGTTGCAACAAGAGTAAAGCTATTACATTAGCAGTATTTCTTAGCACTTCTCAGCTTGCTAATAAAACTGACTGTTGTAGCCTTGTGTCCACCCCCCCCCAGCTAGTACAGTAATCCTAACTGTCCAATAGACAGTACACATTTAATTCAGATCCCTGTGACTAAATTAAACATCAAGCAGCCCACTCAGTGTTTTCTGCCGTAGTTTGTATCACTTGGAGGCCCACCTGTTTATTTGCATCTCTATACATTCCCCTTCATTGCTAATGTATCTCCCTACTCTAATCTGTGCACAAACTGGTTACTAATCAGCAAGTCAATGTGAAGACACACTCTCATCCTTAACAAACGTTGCTGCCTATTCTCTCTTTCACTTTACAGGTAGCTTGAATTATTACTTACCCCCTCTGAGGCCTTCACTGATTGCATTCCACCTGGTTTACACCCCTTGTGCTATCTCCCTCCCCCAATACTAAGTCTATATTAGAATCCTGCTGAGCATGGAGCCATCTTTAAATTTCTCTCCCACCAGGACACAAGTGCTCTTCAGCAATTACATTCTGCTTGCTGGTAAGCCGTTAGACCTCAGGAATTTGTTTAAAGTGTTCAGATTTGTAAAGTAATACTTACTTTTTTCTCTTGTCTGGGCTCTGCCCCACTTCGTTCGCCCTTGCTAACGCTTGGGCTCTCTCCTCTCCACTGCCCTGCCCCCTATTCCTTCCTGCCCCCAATACCTCTACATTTATAGTAATCACAGCCACACCCACAGCTCACCTTCACATCACCTCCACCAATCATAACTCCTCAAGTCATATCACATGATACCACACCAACTTGCTCCACACAAAATACTCCCAATCACTCTCATTCCCACTAGGCATGTTTTACATCACCCACACTACTTCCCCATCCACATATAGTGCAACCCTATAATTCCTGTTGCCTGTTCAGACCCCCCACCTAGAACCAACTTAAACTTTATAACCATGACTATCACACAACTAAGTCGTCTGTCTTCTCAATTATTTACAACACCACAAGTTATCACTCTAGCAATATCCCTAAACTTAGTAGCACAACACTACATTATGCAATCTCATATACAGACACCACACATTATAATTTCTGCCCACAATTGTTCAAGAACTACATAACAGACCAGTTCAGAACTAAACACATATGCTCTCATTCCTACTCCAAAAAAAACACAATACTTTCTCACACTCCTCACCAAACTCCAACATCTGTATCACCATTTTAACACCAGGCTCACCATAAGTGGGGATATCCACCTCAACCCAGGTCCAAATCCATCCTGTCCAACACAAACTGCTCCAACACAAATGTCTAAACATAACAGCCCCACTTTCTTCATCCCTGGGTAAATCAACAACAGCAACAAAACCAACCATCTTTTAATGCTAAATATTAATATTAGAAGTATCAAAAATAAAATACCTGAACTCCAGGCCACAATAGCACACTACTCCCCAGACATAGTTGCTTTAACAGAAAACTGGCTAAATAAAAACATAGCTAACTCAGAAGTTCTCCCTACCGGCTACAATATCATTAGACAAGACAGACCACTTTGTAAAGGGGGTGGAACTGCCTTACTGTACAAGTCCAACTTAACTGTCCGTCAATTACCAAACTCCTACCCCTTCTGCAATAATTGGGACATGCTTATCTCACAACTTCACCCTAAAAAGGTCATCACCACAATTGTGATCTATATTCCACCTGGTAATACACCTGCTAGCCTTGAAGACTTCTTATCCTGGTGTTCTTCCACATACTCCCAAGAAACCCTTATTCTGGGGGACTTCAACCTAGATTGGTTCACCTGTATATCAGAACCACCAAGTAATCTAATAAATCTCCATGGCTACCAGCAGCTAGTCCAAATTCCAACTAAATGTGATAAAAAATCTAAAAGGGAATCCATGCTTGACTGGGTCCTAACAACCCCACATTGTAACCTCACACAGGCAGTCTCCCAGACACCTTAAGTGACCACAACATAATATACTTTATATGTAGTAGAACAAGCATATGCAAAACCACTAACTATATATCCACTAGAAACACAAAAAAAATTCTCTCCTGAGGTCCTCAACACTTTACTCTGTAACTGTGGCTGGAACCCCTAAAAACCCTGCCACTTGACCAGGCTGTAGCATATTTCAACAAAACATTTCCACAACATCTAGACACTGTCGCTCATTGTGCAAAATCAAGGTAAGAGCCTCTACAAACCCCTGGCTCAGTAAAGAAACCATACAAATCCTCAAGTCCAGAGACACTGCTTGGCTTTACTATAAAAAAACAAAGAAACACAAAGCCTAACTAAGTACCAAGAACTGCGCAACCGTGCAAAAAAATGCATTAGGCTGGACAAAAAATCCTACTACACAACATTACAAACTAAATACCAACACAACCCCCAAAAATCTTGGAAAAATGTAAACCAGCTACTAAAATCCACCCAAATGGCTACCCCCAAACCAACCACCCTGACACTAAAGTTCCCATTGAAACACAATTCAACTCCCACTTTGTGAAATCAATTCTATCCTTAGTATCACATGACAGTTCCTTCCTCACTATCCCCCCCCCCCAACACAAATAATACTAATACAAGCTTTACCCTCAAAACAGTTTCCACCACTTCAATCAAAAGCATGCTCTCCAAACTAAAAACCTCATCACAGCAGCCGACGTACTCCCCAGCTATTTCTTGAAATTCACAGCAGATGCTATTACTATCCCAGTCTCCACTCTCATAAACAGATCAATTGTTGAAAACTATGTACACCCATACATAAAGGCGGGACCTCCACTGAACTTAATAACTACAGACCCATTGCTTTACTCTTCCCCCTGGCCAAAATCCTAGAAAACTGCATCCATACCCAGATGCTAAACTATCTCCTAGGCAGCAACATCCTGTCACCTACTCAGCATGGTTTCAGACCTGCCCATAGTACCACTACAGCCATCCTCTGCTTCACAGACACAGTAAACCATCTCAAAAATGAAGGCCTACAGGTGTCAACTCTTTTTTTGGATATGTCCAAAGCATTTGACACAGTCTCGCACCAAATCCTGATAAACAAACTAAACCAATATCACCTATCAAATTCCACTCTTACCTGGTTCCAAAGCTACTTAACTGACAGGTACCAAGCTGTGAAATGGGAAACTTCTCTCCTCAGCTGCCTTTAACTATAGGAGTCCCACAGGGTTCTATCTTAGGACCACTACTATTCACAGTCTTCACAAATGACCTCTATACCTTCACACAGCATGCATCTATCATTCAGTATGCAGATGACACTACCTTAATCTTTGCTGCACAAAACATTCCCACCCTCCAGCAAACAACTCAACTAGCATTCTCCGACGTTGAAAACTACCTAACCAAAGCCCAACTTATCCTCAATCCAAAGAAAACTCAGCTTATGATTATAACCAGTTCTAACAAAAACACTGATAACAGTCAATTCACTATCTACTCCACAAATGCTACACCATTCGCTCCAGTGGCACAGGCTAAGCTATTGGGAATAACCATAGACTCCCACCTAAAATTTATAGTCATCTCAACTTAACTATTAAAAAAGTACATGCCAAACTGGGATCACTCTACTATATCAAACCATTTCTTACCAACAACACAAGATCAGCCATTGCTCGCTCCCAACTTCTATCCACCCTACTCTATGCATCTCCCATTCTGATTAATCTCAACAAAACTGAACTAAGCAAAATGGAAGCCTGCTATAACAGAATTGCCCACTTTGCTGCAAATTGCTCACATAGAACTCATCACTGTACTGCTTTGAGACAGCTCCACTGGCTTGAACTGCCCAACCTCCTAACCTACAATCAGCTCTGCCTCTGTCATTCTATCTATTACCTAGGTCCCCAATAAGTATCCTGCCCTCAGAAACATAGTACATCATCACTCAGCCAAAAGGCCTCTTAGATCATCAAGCAAACTACTGCTAGAAGTCACCAACATCTGCAGTAGCTTTGGAGATGCACTATACAGTAGTTCAGTGGCTAAAAAATGGAACTCTGTCCCCACTAGCATTCAAAACGCATCATCCAAAAACCTCATCAGGCAACTTCTCAAGCAAAGTTGGCAGTGCCATGACTGCTCCCCAGTCTAGTGAAAGCAGATAAGGTACACATACTAAACCTAGAGTACTTGATAATAGTTTTCAATCTTACTCACAAACACTGGCTAATCTACAATGTATGTAATGTACCTGTGTACTATGTATGTATTCTACCTATGTTAAAAAATTCAGCTGTACACTACAAATCTATTACCTTTATTTTTAAATTAATATTGTTTTGTTTGTTCATTCAACTGTAACTGTTGATGTGCCGCATACCACTGTAAAAACATGTCTTTTGTAATTTGTGTGTATACTGATCATGTCTAAATAACTAAATGTATATATAATTTTTCTTTGTGGAGTTTTTCTCCCCGGGCCTCTGCTGAAAAAGGGTCTTTTCGGCTCAGTCAGACACCCCCGATTAACAAATGTAAAATAAAAAAAATAAACAAACAAAGGGACTGTACTTGCTGGTCATGTTTGTGTGTGTGTGTGTGTGTGTGTGTGTGTGTGTGTGTGTGTGTGTGTGTGTGTGTTAAATACTAACATAATATACATTTCAGATGTAAAATACTTCAACAATTATATAAGCTACAGCAAGTCTGAAACACTGGGAGGAGGAGGAATTATTTTACATTAAAAAATATAGTTAAAAAAAGTAAAAAAAAAATATTTACTAATAATAATAAACACAAAACAATTTAATAGACAGCCCATAATATTTCTATAATAATTCCCTTCATGGTAGGCATTACCAGGGAATTAACATTCTTACTGGAAGTGGGATTATTTCCCGATAACACCAACCCTGTCTGAAATTACTGCTTGCATAAACACCAGTACAACAAAATAAACTGTAATTGAATTTTAGTTGCATTTAATATGTCTTATGTCTCTTCAGCCTTAGTGAAATGTTTATGTTAAACTAACCTTCAAATAAATAGTGAAACGGTGACAAAAAGGACCTCTGCCCTGTGTATTTCTTATCTGATTACACAAGCTCAAATCACAACTTTCCAAAAAGTTAACTGTTCACTCCACAAATCAGCAGTGAAGTCCCTCATCATTTCAGATCTATAAACTCCCTAAGCTACTCCACACTTTCACCATGCTCTTTGTGAACAAACACCTCCTCACAATACCCTCTAAGCTCTCTATCTTCATACGTACAACTACAACTTGTTAATTACAAAGTTAAAAACATTTGGGTCCATGAGATTGCAGTGTTCCTTGGAAAAAGGAATACTTTTTGACTGAAGAGGAACAAACTGTCAAGGATATGTGCCCCTGGCAGTGATAGATTTATCAGAGTCATTTTTAGGCAGAAGAAACTAGAATCTTTTGCTTCTTTCAGGCTGCAGCATTTCATCTTAAAGGCAGGGAAATCTCTTATAATGACAAAATATGTCAGCGAAGTAGAAAACGTTAGCTGTCTGTGCAAAGTTTGCACTGATGCATCAGGGCTGTGTATAACAGAAGACGGTTTCATCAGCCTGAACATTGTCCGCTTCACTTACTAAAGGAAGAGACGTTACCGACCCAGTAGCACCAGAACTAGTAGATACGGCACTGTTAACAACTTCGCCATGTTATTCTTGAGCACTTCCAGGTTTTTCCTGGAGGTTTTCTCCTTCGGCCTCTACTGACAAGTTTTCTTTTTATTTTTTTGCCCAGTTGGACTTTCCTGGTCAACCAATAAAAATAAATAAAAATAAATTTAGATCCAAACAGCTGCTGCACTATTTCTGATTACAGTTTACCAAAATTATTATTTTTTTTTTGGTTGGGGGGAGGGAGATAGTGCTATTACCACAGAAATCTACTTCAATAAAAGCTGGGGAAAAAAAGTCCTTCAGGAAACGCAATGATCCATGAAGGCCTAGGTTTGCCAGACGATACTGTCTGGTAAATGGATGGGAAAAAGAGCACCAACACCACCTGTAGAGAAACTAACCCTCTACACGTCCTTCTTTAACTGTGACCTAACAAATAAATGAAGTAAAGAACTGGATGACAGGAAGAGCACAACTGCTAAAGTATAGCTTTACATGTTCAACTTGCTAAAGTTGCAGAACAATTACTACTGGGACTTGGAAGACCTGACATCAAGAGCTCAGCACCCTTAGGGATGTCCGTATGAAGCTGATGCCTGCTTGTGCCATTTTACCATCTTCAAAACCAGGAAACTAGCAGGCTAGCCAGTCTCTGTGGTCCTGGACATAGTATAGCAGCATAACTAAAATGGCACATCCAAGGCCACTGTTTAGGCCAGGAACTTAAGAGTAATGGGGTTCCCCAAGTTTACCCAGATTTGAGCAAGCCTGAGTCCCTCATATGAGAAAGGGGTAGTTGTGTGGGGTTCCTATCAGCAGGCCAAAGACGCATGTTTTCGAATGTGTCTTGGTCGAACTGACAAAACCAAAATCGCACTTTACCGGTACTTTGCCGTTTTCGGCACTGTAGTGCGGTCTCGGTGCTGGTATATTTAAGTAGGGGGGTGTGGGGGTCACAGCCCCCCACTTAATCTCACGTTTTAATGTGCTTACTTTTTTCTGTTGGAACAGTGATTTTTTTTCCCTTGGAAAAAAAAGTCGCCGTTACGAGTTTGGTTTTGTAAGCTTTCGCTTACATGGGGTCGATTAATCACCGTTCGCTTACCTAAGCGTTGGGTGATCTAATATAGACCCGCTGTGTACAGGTAGGGAATTGCAACCCAACCTCCAGATGTCCAAGAAGAGAAGAAGGGAAGATGGCAGGAAAAGTAATACTGCAGGCGTGCTTTATTTGCGCATCTACTGTTATTAAATACCTGTACAGTTCTTTTACATTTTTTATGTAGACCATTATTGCAGCAGACTTTACTACTGGGAAGATTTGTCAGAGCTTAAAGAGTAGGAGGTGGAAGAATTAACCCCCCACCCATATTTCAATATATGACTGAAGCTTGGAATGTTGGATCAAGGCTAGCATTTCTTTTACATTTATATGTGGTAGTTGGCACAATGGCTAAGGTATTTACCTCTGATACATGGCACAGAGCTTGATTCTCACCTTTGAAGGGAAATTGTGTAGGCTTAAAATTGCCTGCAAGGGCAGCTAGCTTAGTAATTGTCTATGAACCTATAATCTATAAACCTATAAACTTCCTACTTTCAGATGAGTCCCAAATACACTAACTTGAATTATTCTTAGTGAGGCTACCCATATTAGATCTGAAGCATCTGTGGTTTTGGTATGACTGAGATTTCTGTTTGAAGGGTTCTCCTAGGTTCTGTTAGACTTGGTAGGATCCAATATTTTGGAAGGAGTGACACTTGACTAGGGGATTTTGAATGAAAATTCCAGGTTTTGAAAATAATCCATTCTAAACTGTATAGTGCTCGCCTCCTTCTCCAAGGTTAATGGAGTCAGCCCCCCCACACACCATTTTTGTTTGGAGGGGTGCAAGGAGGAACTAAAAGTCAGGGTAGGAAGTTTGCGGTATGAAGAGGGAGACAAGTGATGTTGTCACATCTGCTCTTGGCTGGAATCTGGGCACAAGGCTCCCCCAGATCTCCCTCTGCTTGCATCTCCTTCTTCTGAGTACAGTTTTTACCATTATAGTATGCATCTTTGCCTTGTTTCTGGTTAACAGGGCCTTTGCTTAAAGGGGTAATTTCTGCTGCACCTAAGTACTAGAGGTTGAAACGTGATTCCATGGTCTACCTGTTCTCCTCCAATTGGTAAAAGACAACTAAACTTGAGGGTCCACAGAGCAAGTCCTTGCCAAGTGCATCATAATGTAGTTGTGCCTTAACATTCTTTGGCAGTGACTGAGTTCTCAGGCAAGACTGCCTCCTAGTAGTAAACACCATACCCATAAATTTAGCAGTGTGCCTGTCTACTTGAAGAGCAGTTTGGGCCAGGCCTAAAAATATATCCTTCAGAGTGTCATCCTTGACTTCTCCAAAGTTTTCAAGGAACGTCTTTAGATTAAGACTATGGCTGTTGGGGTGCAAACTTTCTTACTAAACTGACTGAATGGTCGACACTCTTGATTACTGGGAAGCGTTGCATCACCAGACCAGTTCAACTCCCTTAGCAGAGTCGCCCAGACTGGTTAAATTCCCATAGAGTCTCCCAGTCATTGTGCCTAGCTCCATCAATGAATGCTTCACTTGAAAGACTGTATGTCAGCTCATTAACCAGACACCAGAAAAACAAGTAAGTGCCCTGTATGGGGTACTTATCTGCTCAATCTGAGTCAACAGGCCCAGGCCAACAGTAAGCCAATGAGCACTCTTTATGCACAACGAGCACATACGTGCAAGGGAAGAAAGAACTGAATATGGCATGGATAGATGCCCCGTTTACATCAGGGAATGCCAATGTCCAACAGAAAGTTACATCCACCTGCATGAGAAAAGGACACACAGCTCTGAGAAAGTACAGTTGTGTGCACTTACCATAAATGTAGATGTTCGAGTGTATTCACTGTTGCAGTCATTACATTTGGGTTATCTGCTTGCAGGTAGCCCTCAGTTGGCCTGATTAACAAAGTCTTGGGTCCTGCATCAGTTGCTGGCCTTCTTCGATGACGTCATGTCATCAGGGATATAAAACATGCAGCCGACACCATTACATCAGTTTTTCTTGCCCCAGATGTTAGGTGCCCCCCTAATGGGAAGCAATTAAATATAAAAGTACAATGATATATCTGTAACAAAAAAGCAAATACATCAAAAAGGCTTTTAAGCATAGTAAAGGAAAGTAGAGGTATAACCAAAAGAAGTTAGGGGGCTGGAGGGAAGGTAACCAGGACTGCAACAGTGAATACAATCGAACATCTACATTTATGTTAGGTGTACACAACTGTACTATGTTCTTCGTGTTTCATTGTTGCAGTCATTGCATTTGGGTAGATTCCCAAAGCTATGGTTGGGAGGAGGAATTTAAATAGCATTAGGACCAGCTATAAGACCCTGCAATACTGCAGTGGCAAAGCCAGCTCTGGATTAAGAGAAAATTGGCAAATGATAATGCTTGGTGAAAGTATGTACAGAACTCCAGGGAGCAGCTTCTAGGATGTCCCTGGTAGGGACGCCTCTGAGAAAGGCTGTAGAGGTAGATGCAGCCCTGGTGGAGTGAGGTCTGATCCCCTGGGGGATAGGTTTTCCATGGTGCTTATAGCAGAAATTAATGCAATGACCTATCCATTTAGAAATGGTTTGCTTTGAAATAGCCTTCCCCTCTGCCCCTGCAGCAAATGCCACCAGCAGTTGTTCAGATTTCCTTTGAGGTTTAGTCCTGTCCAAGTAGAATCTAAGTTGTCTGTGCACATCTAAGGAATACAGTATCCGTTCCCCTTTGTTCTGTGGATTGGGAAAGAAAGTTGGCAAATGAATGGACTGATTAAGAACCACACTGGATACCACCTTTTGGCATGAAGGATTGATTGGTTCTGAGGGACACCCTGTCCGCATGAAAGATGATGAAAGGTTCCACTGCCATAAGGGCCTGTAATTCAGATACCCTTCTAGCTGAAGTGATTGCTAAAAGGAAAGCTGTTTTCCAAGAAAGAAATTTTAAGTCTGCAGTAGCAGCTGGCTCGAAAGGAAGTAGAGTGAGTTTCTCCAAAACAAAGTTAAGGTCCCAGGCTGGGGTTGGAGCTCTCTTGGGTGGTCTCAAATTTTTGGCCCCTCTGAGGAACTGATTGAGCAGTGGATGAGAGAAGAGGGGAGGTTCTGTGTTATAATGAGCTGAAATGGCTGAGGCATGGATTTTAATGGAGGAAAAAGACAGGCTCTTGTGAAGCATCCCAGTTAAGTATTGTAAAATCTGAGGTAAATTGGGCACTGCTGTGCTCATCCCTTGAGATGGATCCAGGCATAGAATCTTTTCCATTTTTCAGCATAACATTTTCTAGTACTAGGTCTCCTTGCCTCTAAAATAATATCCATCACAGGTTTATTGAGAGATGGTAAAGGAGAGATTATGTAATTAGCCAAGCTGCAAGGTTCAGTGTTAGAAGCTGAGGGTGCAGAATCTGGTTCTCCTGCTGAGACAACAGGGAAGGAGTCTGAGGCAGGTGTCATGGGGTAACCGTGACACACTGCACAGGAGGGGGTACCAGTGTGGCCAGTCTGGAGCAATCAAAATTATCCTTGGTTTGTCCTGTTTGATTTTTAGTACTACTTTGGAGAGCAGAGGCAGAGGGAGGAAGGCATAGACTGACAGGTTTTTCCAGCTGAAGGACACAGCATCCACTTTCCAGGCTTGTTTGTGGGGAGTCCTTGTGAAAACTTTGTCCAATTGGTAGTTCTGGAGAGAGGCAAACAGGTCCATATCTGGGCTCCCCCATTTGCTTGTCAACCTGTTGAAAATCCTTGGTTGCAATTTCCACTCATGTGGGTCCATGAGGTTTCTGCTTTGTCCGTCTGCCAGTGTATTTAATTTTCTTGGCAGGAATTGAGCTTGTAGGTGCACTTGGTAGCTCGAGGCTGTGTTCCACAATGCCATAGCTAGTCTGCAGAGGGGGTAAGAATGTGTACCCCCCCCTGCTTGTTTATGTACCACATAACAGTGGTGTTGTCCGTCTTTACCATTAGTTGTCCAGGAGGAATGTGGTCCTTGAAGGCTGTCAGAGCATTCTGTACAGCTAACATTTCTTTTTGATTGATATGCAGGTGCATTTGACTTGGGTTCCATTTGCCCTGAATGCACTTTCCTGCCAGGTGAGCCCCCCATGCATAGTCTGATGCATCTGTTAGGGTTTGGGTGGCAGGGGGTGGTGTGAAAGGTAGTCTCTTGTTTTGGTGGCAGGCCTCTGCCCACCAAAGGAACTCTAGCCGTAGACAAGGTATGATAGGAATCATTGCTTCTAGATCCTGAGAATGTTGCCACCATAGGCTTTTTAGATACCACTGTAGTTTCCACATATGCAGTCTTGCATATGGAATTAAAAGAATGCAGGAGGCCATGAACCCCAAGGCTTGCAGTATTTGTCTCGCAGATAGCAGGGTTTTTGTGGCCACTTATTTGAAGTAGGTTGTCAAATGAATTTGTTTCTCTGGTGTGAGGTAAGCCATCTGGGAAGTTGTATTCAAGCTTGCTCCCAGGAATATAATTTGTTGACAGGGTACCAGGTGTGATTTGTTTTCGTTTATGGTGTACCCCAGACAAGTTAGAACCCTTTGAACAAAGGCCAGATGATTCAAAAGTATGTCCTGGCTTTCTGCCTGAATTAGACAATCGTCTAGGTATGAGTATATTTGAATATTTCTTTGCCTGCAAAATGCAATAACTGGAGCCAGGCACTTTGTGAATACCCTGGGTGCAGTAGACAAGCCAAAGAGCAGTGCAGAGAACTGATAATGCAAGTAGCCTGCTTTGAAAGCGTAGGTATCTTCTGCAAGATTCCCTGATTGGGATGTGCAGGTATGCTTCTTTTAAATCTAGTGTTGCCAACCAGGTATCTTTGCTTAGCATAGGAAGTAACTGGTGAAGAGTCAGCATCTTGAATTTTGGAATCTCCAAAAAGGTGTTTAGAGTAGACAAGTCCAGGATAGGACGCCATGAGTTGTCTTTTCTGGGTACCAAGAAAAGTCTTGAATAAAAGCCTTGTCCCTTTTCTGGTACCAGTTGAATAACCCCCATGCTTAAGAGAGAAAGTACTTGTTTTTGGGCCTCTGCCCACTGATGTGGGGGTAGGTCCGGCCACCCGCTTGGTATTGGCAACATGTGGAAGTGAAATCTGTATCCCTGGGACACTATATTTTAAACCCATTTGTCCTGGGTAATGAGTTCCCAATTCTTTGCATGAAGAGCAATCTTTCCCCCCAAATGGGCAGTCAGTTGATAAGTGCTTGGAAATTTTAAAAGGAAGTCAATGAAACAGTTTACCATAGGGGGAAGTCTTATTACTCCCAGATTTGGAAGTGGAGGCCCCCCACTGCTTAGTCCTGTGTGACCCTGGGACTGAAACCTGGGGTTTCTGCTGTGTCTGGGTTTGGCTTTAGAAGACCTGGAAGGGGCTGGAAAGGACCAATTCTTAGAGGGCCAGTGCCTACTAAATCTAGGATGCTGAACTTGTAAGAAATCTTTAACAGTTTGCAATGATTTAGCTTTATCTTCCATCTTTTTAAGAACTTCCTCAGCCTTGTTGCCAAACAGGCGGCCCTGATTTAAGGGAGCATCCAACAATTTAGCTTTAACATGATCAGGCAAAGATTGCTCCTTAAGCCAAGCATGTCTTCTGAACACAGACCCAGTAACAGCAGCCATGCAAGAGGCCTCTAACGAATCAAAACCACACTGCAAAGTATGTTTTCCAACTTGTTCAGCAGAATGCATTAAATCCTGTAATTCTTTATTTCCACACAGTCAGGAATCAACATCATTTACTGTTTAAGCAGTCCAACAACATGTTGCTGATACTTTAACATATGAAACTGGCAGTTTAAAGCCCTAATGGCCAAGGTTGCAGAAGTGTAAACCTTCTTACCCCATCTATCCAGCGCCCTGGAGTCTCTATCAGAAGGGGTAGGATTTTTAGCAGTAGAAGCCTTAATGTCCTTGGGCCCCTGTGAAATAATCTCTGGATCTGCAGTAGGATTTTTAAAAAGGAACTTGTGGGACTCGGGGACCCTGTAGTATCTGTCAGGTTTTCTGGGAGCAGGAGACAAGGAATCAGGGGCCAAACTAGATTCCAAAAAAGCATCAACAATGTCTAGTACAGGAGGAATAGCTGAAGGCCCATGCTGAGGTAGGAGTAAGAAATCCCTAAGCCTCTTTTTTGAATCAGAAAAACCCTGGCTTTCCCAGTGGAAATGCTCCCTTAGAGTATGTAAGGTTTCCCCAAAAGAAAAATCCTCATGAGGGGAAGCAGAGGGAATGGAGTTCTCTGCATCAGAATCTTCATAAGTAGATAAGGGCAAATCCAGATCATCAGAAGAATCAGAAAAAACAGAATCCTGATCAGAAGATTCATAATCAACTTCAGTCCTAGGCCTCTTAGAAGGGGGCTACCCCTGATTAGAGTTATTAGCTCTTCAGCCATTCTTATCATTTGTTTTTTAGGCATAGAGGCCTGAGCATGTGGCCTGGGCGTCAGTTTTTTAGGCATGGTTCGAGATTTAGGCCTAAGTAAAGAAGGAGGAGTAGGTTTAATATGCAGGTCCGTAGGCCTGAATACACCCTCTGAAGCCGGTGCCTGCACAGCGGCTCCGGCCCCATCCAAGGTAGAGACATCCACGGGTTCCATAGTTGAAGCATCTTGCGGCATACCGGACTCCGAATGGGTCTCAGTAGAGGCCTGTGAATCAGAAGTAGCGGGTATCAGGGGCCGCGAAAGCGCCTCACTGAGCACCGGCGAACTGGCGACCGGCTTAGGAGAAGCGTTGGCAGCAGTTTTGGACCTCGGCGGCATGTCTTTATCTTTGCATTTTTTCAGAATCCCAGTAGTCGGATGGCTAACCGATGACATTTCTGGATAATTAAACTGAGAACCGAAATATTTAGAGGCGTAATATAGCAACGACGGATAGTGCACTGATTAGATAAAGCACAAAACCGACAGCAAGGTACATTGTGGTCAGGGCCTAGGGAAGGAATACAGTATGAATGAAAATCTTTCTGAGGTATTTGCTTTCCACAAGTAATGCAATTATTAACTTTTACTGCGGTGGTGGTGCTGTGGTAGCGTTGTTGCCTCATAGCAAGACGTTGTCTCGTTCGATTCTCAGCTAGAGCGTCTCCTGTGTGGAGGCATACATGAATGGGGCATGCCTTCATTGAAGGTTGTGCATCAGGGCTGGTAACCTGGTACGTAAAAATCCACTACCAATCATTAGCGGACCGGAGTTCCACTGTGGCGACCCCTAACTGGGAAAAGCCGAAAGACACAAACAAACTGACATCGGTAAGGAGCAAGAAAAAGTTTTCCCAACGGGGTACTTTGCTTTAGTTTAAGACTTCGATTCTGAAACTCGAAAGCGAAAATTTCAGGAGTCGGATGACCGGCACTTGCGAACTGCTTCTGCTTTGGGCACCGCATGGCAAGAAAGACTGATGTAATGGCGTCGGCTGCATGTTTTATACCCCTGACGACCTGACGTCATGGAAGGGACAGCAACTGATGCAAGACCCAACACTTTGTTAATCGGGCCGACTGAGGGCTACCTGCAAGCAGATAACCCAAATGTAATGACTGCAACAGTAAAACATGAAGAACATCTGTACCAGATGTCTCATACTGTCTGTGGCAGACATCCCATACATAATGGCTGCGACAGTGAAATGCACAAAGAATTTGTGGATTCTGTCTCTAGTTCAGAAAAAAAATTCATGTAAAACGTAACGAGAAAGACACTGATAAAACAAAGAAATGTTCTGACATTTGCAAACCTCCTTTTATCAAGTCGTCACAATGTGTAAAATTCCCCTCAAAACTACGTTTCATCACACATCTCACTAACACAATACATTTCAGCCCACATACCAAACTCCAGTTGCTATAGGAATGTTTCACCCTTCTTAGGGTTTCATCACACATCTCATGAACTAACACAACACATTCAGTCCCACATACCAAACTCCAGTCACTACAGAAATGTTTCATCCTTATTAGGGCTCATGTAAAACTGAGGAAGCTAGCAGTGTTCTGAAACATTCAGCTTTACCAGAAACCTCAATTCAAAACTTAAAGCCCGACTAGAAGGCAACAAAACACAAATGCAGGCAAAGAGAGATAAGACTTCTCCATTCTACCATGCAGGACAAAAAGTTATCAAACAAAACAATTATAAAGTAAAACAAAAGCAAAAGGCAAGCCTGCCTGTTTTCAAAACAAACATAACCTCTTTTTTCATTATTAACCACTATTTAAAGGTAGAAGGGAGGCGGGACAGTGATGTGACTCATTACCTCTGGCTCCAGTGAACAAAGAACATGCAATAATAACCCAACAGCTGCGAAAAGAAAGCTTTCAATCCGATATAGAGGTTACATTATTTACACTTCAGGAAATAGCTTTGTTTTCTTCTTAAAAGGAAATATAATCCCTTAGTCCAACTACCCTTTCTGTGGTTACAGTGTGTGCGTTTTAGCCCAACACCTCTATTATAAACTTCCTTATTACATTTCACTACCCTGACCTGTCCCCACCTGTATAGAACAAGCTCTCTCCCTTCCACTGCTGGGCATTCTCTGGCTTACTAACTCATCTGGTTATTAGCTATTTAATTTCAGGTATGTAACCTGGAGCACTAGAGTCCCTTTTTAGTCACAACCTAGTTGTATTACAAAAAATTACATATATTTAACTCAAACAAAACACAAACAGAAAAGCAGCAACTAGTAAATCTTAACAAAAGTTATAACACTGTACTTAATGCTGTTCACACAAAAGGTGTCTGGCAGTGGTAAAACTATACTAGTTGTAATCTAAGTGGACTAGTGAACATGGCAGAGTGGGTAACTAATAAACTGTGCCAGGGAAACCATTCCAGAATGTGAGGCCCAAGTACGAGAACATTCTCTCAGTACCACAGAGAGAACAAAGTCGGATGGCACGAATAAAAGCAGAGAGGCAATACAGAGAACTGTTTCACAAAAATGAAGTGGGATACATGATGGAATTTATGTAATAAAACACAAACAAGATATTTCTATGGTTCATCTTTATTTCCGAGTTTTCACTACTTCTCACAAAAGTCACTTCCGGGCATGCTCCTTATCACAGAGATAAAAACTAACTACTGGCTAAGGCTATTGCCACCCCTGTAGTGCCTTTTTTTAGGCAAAGTTCAAAGGACAAAACCACCACAATGACAGGTACAAGCATGCAAATTCTGAAGGCAGTGCTACTCAATGCTAGAAGTCTAAACCTCAAAATGCACTCTCTTGAGGCACTCCTAAAAATGGAGAACATCGATATCTGCGAAGTAACTGAGACCTGTTTCAAGGCTCCAGAGAACACCCCTGCAATACCAGGCTACAACTCTTATTGCACCTTTTAGCCACCAAACCAGAACTGAAACACTAAAGGTGGAGGAGTGTCCATATTCACCAAGGATATTCACACCACCAAGCTGGTTGCCCAACACAATGCATCTGAAATTCTCCACGTGCAACTAACACTATGTAAGAATGCAATCCAAACTGTAGCTTGCTACAGATCCCTCACCATGCCCCAAGATTCTCACTACACCTTTCTAAACATACTTGAAAATATTAAGATACAACCAAACCCCCTAATACTGGGTGATTTCAATTACCCTGCCATTAACTGGGAAAACTACTCGTGTACTAACACCTTTACCCACCGGTTCCTGGTATTCATAAATTCCAATGCCCTGGATCAACTAATCCATAATCCCACCAGGGGCTCCAATATCCTAGACCTGGTCATTACCAACATGGGATATCAATACTCCACACCTATGGTCACCCCCTCATTGGTCAGGTCTGACCATAAGCTAATCACCCTTAATATCCACATCCCACCGCCTCCCCCCAGTAAGGAAACCTCCATAAATAACTTCTCCAAAGCCAGCTTCATGCTACTCAAGTCAGAAGTGACAAACTTCATGACACCCATGTAGACGGGAACTGAATGTTCAACTGCTGAATCTTATACTGAGGCACTGTACGAGCACATCCACTCATGCATGAATCGTGCCATCCCAAATAGAACCAAGACGCTCTCCTGCAAAAAAAGAAAGCCAATCTGGTGGTCCCCTGCCATAAACAAACTTTACAACAAAAGGAAGAAACTGTTGCAGAAAAGAGGAAAATCCCAGGATGCAAAAATCTCCTCTTACCAGCCTCAGTAAGAAGCGGAGATCCCTCATAAAATCCTCCAAAGCTAGTTACGAAAATAAAATTGCCAAAGATTCCAAAGACAACCACAAGGCATTCTATAACTATGTCAAGAATCTAAATGGCAATGCTCAGATCTGCCCTGAGCTACAACAGAATGGCATTAAATATACTGATCCTATGGATATTGACAATATCTTGGCAGATCAATTCAGTGCCAACTTCACCCCCATCTCACTCCCTAAACGACCCATCTCAACACTGGAAGATTGCCAAATTCGGGTAATAACGGCCACACAAGTAAATAAAACGCACTCTCTAAAGCTAAGAATACAGCATCCATGGGACCAGATGACATCCCATGTACTACATGAACTACAAAATGAACTGGCACCTCACCTAAGTGTCATGTTTAATCATAGCCTCACCTCAGGCTTCATGCCCACTGAGTGGTGCACAGCTACAGTTATTCCACTCCACAGCCCCATCAGTCTGATGAGCCTGATCTTCAAAGCCATGGAACATATTATCATGGAACTTATAAACAAAGACATTGGCAACCTTCAAACACTGGACCCCCACCCAGTTTGGGTTCATGAAGGGCCGATCTTGTCTCCTGAACTTGACTGACTTCTTCAAATCAGTCTCCAGAGCTGTGGACGAGAGTCAGGCGGTCCCACACAGCCAATCTGGACCTCGCCAAGGCCTTTGACACCATTCCCCACTTTGGAATCATAGATAAACTTACTAAGCTGGGCATAAATCCCTACGTCACTCGATGGATTGCCAACTGGCTTACTGACAGAACCCAGACTGTAAAAGTAGCCGTCTCCAAATCCCGCTCCAGACAAGTGGAGTACCTCAGGGTTCAGTCCTGGGACCACTCTTGTTTGGCATCTACGTCTCTGAAGTACAGGTCAACACTAAGGGACTCTGGCTAACCAAGTTCGCTGATGACTGCAAACTGGGAGCCATTACTGAATCCCCAAATGATGTGGATACTCTACAAAAGGGCCTTACAGAAGCAGATGCTTGGTGCCAGAGCCATGGGCTCAAGCTCAATGCCAAGAAATGTATAGTTATCCCCTTTGGGCAAAAATATGTACCCGTGAATTACCACATAGGTGGCAGTACACTAAACACTCAAAGTGTGACAAGAGACTTAGGGACACAGGTGGACAGTGGTCTCACCTTCGATAACCACATTGCCACAACAGACAGGAAAACCTTCTATGTGGCACACCTCATCACTAAGGGCTTTTCATCTAGAAAAAAGGAGGTCATTGTCCCAATGTACTCATCCCTCATTAGACATATTATAAAATATAATGCCCCGTTTGGTATGTACCTCCCAAGACATCTCCAACAACTGGAAAGGCCACAGAAATACCTCACTAAAAGAATCACAGGTCTAAAGCAGATGCCCTATGCTGACTGCCATAAAAAACTCCAGCTATACTCTGTCACACATTGTCTACTCAGAGGTGATCTCTGCTTAACATACAAGGCCATGTCAAACCCAGAGCTGTTGGATATTATACACCTAAAGAAATCCCAATCCCTCAGAGCCACACGCTCCAGGCATCTAAACCTTGTCATCACAATAAACAAAATATGCTGGAGGGATAGGTTCCTGACACAGAGACTCCCCAGACTCTGGAACAGACTGCCCATACATGTCAAGCAGAGCGCCTCTTTGTCCCTCTTCAAAAGGAACCTTGACAATTGATGGGAGAAAGGAAATTCACCCTGGGAATCACTTCAGTTGCCCTGCTAGACAGGGGTCCAGGGAAGTAAATAGTGTGGGAAGAAATAGCCAGGAATTGTTATGGCTAGGCATATATTGTAGGCTAGGGCCGATAGCCTAGTACCAACCTATGAACCCATCCACAGCAGAATTATCCAGAGCCAATTCCCCAAATACAGCGTGTTTATGCATACACATTGCTATAGTCATGGCCAAACAGTACAACCATGAAAAAAATATGTTCTTAAGCATCATTTTGACATTAGGGAATTGATTTCCAATAGAACTGAAGATCAAAAACATGCCCGAGTTCTACTTTTTCATATGACACACTATGTTCATTGCTGCATTTCTTACCTCCTTCTGTTTGCTAGCGAGGGCTTCACTGAGTCCCTGGATAGATCGATCCTGCTTCCTAGAACCTTGTCGAACACTTTTTAGTTCCAGTTCCATCTCACTCAGCTTCTCCTGAAGAATCTATGTAAATAGAAAACAAAAAACAAACATTGTAAGACGCATGACTAACATAATACGGTATTCCTGTGACACCGAGCACAACTGCCAAGCCAGGCAAAAAATTAATTGGTCGGAATGTTGGCGACAGAACTACATGCAAAAGAACGGGTAGACCCAGTAGTCATAGCTGACCATACCCCTTTCAGCTACCTCCCATGTCTCACTGCAATTTGCTGGTTACTTACATATGTTGAGAGGCAAAGTCTGACCTCACATAGGAAAGTATCTCAATTACCTTCATCATTTGATTACCACTGCAATTCCCTACTTCCCAGAAATGTTATGTTTTGCAGACAAAACTGAAAATGACCTGCAAAAGGCAGGTGTAACTAACTGGATGTTTGTGCTATTCCTTTCCTGTGCTTCTGTATTCAAACTCTGCAGCAGTGACGCATCATAAACGGGCTAGCCTTATTTCAATCACTGGTAATGGTATAGTGAAGTTTTCACCAACTGACAAGACCAGAAGTATGACACCAAGGGAGTGTGGGATTGTAACAGCCGCACACAATCCTATGCATCTCACATATGTAGACAACCAATCTGAATAAGCTGCAGGCAAGCATATCTGTGTCACATAAGCAACAGTGAATAAACCATACAGACCCAGCTAGACAATATCAAAATTTCCTATTTTATAAATTCATACTTTGACTTTAATGGATTATATCACTAATAATGTCAGGTTTGGTTGCATCCTGCTGACTAAATTCACCATAAAGGATACGTCTTACTATCATTCTTTAGATTTGCAAAGCCCAACATTGCATGACACAGACAACATCCTACATCTACAGATGTGGAAGGGTGGACGACTGCGGGCTGGGATTCTGTTGCTTAATCAAACTCTACATTTAGGGGCACTCAGACAGAAATCACTTGTTTTGCATTTTCCCCTTATAAATGTAATAATACCATATAAACAGCCTAGTGAAAGCCCTGTTTTACATACCTAGCAGGACTTGTCAAAGCTAGACTCACCAAATCTGTCTTGAAACTGCTGACCAAATTTCACACGCAATGAA
Source organism: Protopterus annectens (assembly GCF_019279795.1). Lineage (NCBI taxonomy): Eukaryota > Metazoa > Chordata > Ceratodontiformes > Protopteridae > Protopterus > Protopterus annectens. Next base: position 368,805,971 of record NC_056744.1, on the reverse strand, counting down.
AAGGAAAACCTACTTTTAATATGGGGGAAGCACAGGTAGCAGAACCATATACAAAGGGGCACGGCTCTTGTACCTCATGCTATGTTAAACGACTAGCTCCAAGACAAGGCATCCAAAATAAAAATGTTTGTCACTTTTATTAAAAGTGAAACTTAACTTCAGTCAGCTACATCAAAAACTGAAGTCTGAGAGTGCTCCTTCAAGCAACTGACTTGACACCTCTATCCTGCATTCCAAAGGTGTCACTATGAGGTTTTATTTATACATGCAACAGCTTATGTATACAAAAATACTTCTAACTATGGGAGACTTGATAAGCTTAACACCCACCAAGCAAAAACTGTGATGTAAGTACAGCAATACAGCTATGAGGTTGGGTTAATCTATCAAACAACACAACACAGAAATTCAAACACCATAATTAGATATAATATATAAAGTCATATGATGTAGCAGTTTCTACTGGACTCAGACTTACCAAAACCCAGGGACAATTGGAATAAAATTGCTGGCATGCAACTATGAAGTGCAAGTCCACGCACTAATACGTACACAAAGAATCAACACTATCATAGGATTGTAGCTGTCTTAATAAGATTTGTCTCTGTAGTTGACATGCAGATCTGCAGCACATCAAACAAATTATCCCAAATGGACCATCAGTATGCATACAGTGGTAAGATTTCAGAAACAAATTATCATACGGTCTATACCTAGCATGCAAAAGGTTCAACTATGTTACTATATGCAAACAGTGCAGTTGTGTGGGTACATTCAATGTAATTGTTAATGTTTTGATTAGGGTCACTGTTGCATTAGTATTCATGACTGTCTGGCAACTAGACCAGGGGATTAAGGGGTATAAATTGTTAACTTGAGCTGCTTCCTGTGGCACAGAATTTGATTCCTTCAGCCTTTATTTGCTTACTGTGTGAATTTGAGCAAGTCACGTAACCAAATGGTGTTTTTGGGGCAATAAGGTCCAGGCTCATCAATGTCCTCCTGGACTGCATGCCTAGCAACTACCCAAGAACCTATGGACACATGGAAAGTGCCTGCACGTGATATCCATCTGGCCAGTGATAATATAATCTGATTAAGTGACCATAGCCCTGCAGCTCCATGAACACAGGGGTATGCACAGGATTGTAAGGCTATGCCACAAGTAAAAGGCACAGCCAGCCTGCATACCTCCCACTCCACAAATTTCTACTCTTTTTTTTTTTTTTTTTTTGAAGTATAAGAAAAAATGTATGCATATCTTTTTGTGCATACATATACGCAGAATCTATGATAAGCCATGTCAAAGAGCCTCCCTGCCAATCTCAGGGCCCTACAGGCAGAAGAATGAAAGCTTGCTTAGTTCCAGTTCATATCAAGGAAAGAGAAAGAGGTAAGGGGACAGACATACCTTATGGAGAAGGTGGGAGGGAGCGAGCTAACAACGCAACACAGATCCTATTTGAACATCTACTGTTACAGTGAGGGTCTATATTATAAGATCGATGTTTGAAAACATCGAACAACATATGGTTGACACCATATGGTCAATGTCTTCAAACATCAACCTTATAAAAACACACACAAAAAAGTAACGGGTTTAAGCAGGGGGGGGGGGCAAGCCCTCCTGCACCCCCCCACGTGGCCCCCCACTACTTAAATATACCAACTCTGAGACCGCACTACTTTGCAGTAAACAGAAATCTCCCCTTAAGAAGACTTCCATTTACATGCTCGAGATTCTGAGCGTTCGATATTCTCGTGTCGACAATGTCAGATTCGACATTGTCGGCTTTCGAGAATATAATATAGACCCTACAGTGAGTGTACTTACACAACTGTACTTTATTTTTTGCATGCAACACTGCTGTAGTATTATGACATACGGAAAGAGTACCAAAACAGTGTCCAGTCACGAAGGCTAGAGCAGGACTTGGCTAATGACTATGTGAAATTCTGCCCTGCATTTATATGTTCAGCTTATAATGACCACAAAAGGTGTGCATGGATGGCCATATGGCTGTCTCAGAGACACTCTTGGTAAAGACATTCCCTGAAAATCGCTAATTAGGTGGCAGCAGAAGATGCGAAAACTTGTCATAGCAGAACAGTTTACAGATAAGCCACCCATATAGACAGCCTGCTTGTTGACTGGTCTGACCTGTTTCCATGGGCAAAGGAGAAAAACTGCTCTGTGTTTAATGCCTTTGGCCCTAGTTACAGATTTGCTGTGTAACTCTAATATGTACAGGATGATCTCACCTTTATTTCCAAGAAATCTGGAATTTTGGGTAAAAAAAAACAAAAAACACGTAGTTGAATACTGTAATAAAGGGAAGAAAAGGCTGGTCCTCAAAGTTCACATCATCTCAGTGAAAGACTGTAAATAGCACTCTGCATATTAAGGCCTGCAACTAGAAGACCAGCAGAAGTGCTATCTTCCTGGCCAGTAATATAAGGGCAGACAAAACTGCTGGTTTTAACTGATCCGATGTTAATTCTTCTGAAACAAAACTCATTTCCAAATGGGATGGGGGCGTACCACCTTAGTAGATGGAGATATAGGACCACTTTAAGGAACTTATTCACCAGCATTTGGCTTGCAAAGGGTGGGATCTGGATGAAGGCTCCTTGAAATAGATGCTGTATGTACACACACCCACACCCATACTCAAGTTTACAGAAAAGAAAGTTCCTCAAAAAAAAGATCTGACATGCCCATACAGTGCCACAACTCTAATTGAATAAGGGTTGCCTGGGTTTCATTCCTTTGCCGCATGGGACTGGAGACAACAAACAAATATGTTTGTGCCACATCCTGTCTGCTTCAACGATTATATCAACTTCATGATGTCTAAACAGTTTACGTTTAAAATATCGTAAAAATCAAGGAGGTACAAAATGTGCATGTAGAACAGCTTTACTGTATGTGAAATCTTAAGCACAGGATGGCCTTAAATTGTTCATTTGCATATGTCCCCATGAGCCTCTAATACAAGACTTTTAAGGAATCACACAGTGAAAACTCTAGCCTTGCCAAATTTTCCTGTACATTTTCACAGACTTGGTTGGTCATTTCACATGTTTACTCACTGTTCTAGATTGTTATTCTGGATACTTTACAAACATCCTTATTGTAATAGACATCAGCTTGGTAAGCTTGCAACCTTGATTCCTCAATGTAACAGAATCACGCTCACCTACCTGAATTAATAAAGACATTAATGGAAATAGTGCTTTGTAACAATGTTTTTTATTTAATGATGTAGTTTATAGACAAAGGGTTGGTGTTGCGGTGGGTATTCCATGCAACAGTTATGCCAACCTTGTGTTGCGTGACTGGGAGCGAATGACTGTCCTATCGCAGCATGAGTTTTCCATGCACCTTTTGTACTATAAACGTTTCATGGACGACGTCCATTGTATGGCATGGTATAGAATCAGATTTATTGAGATTTGTACAATACCTTGAATCTACTAGCAGTTGCTTTAGATTTGTATTGAATCACTCACAAACAAGTATTGAATTTTTAAATACCAAGGTTACATTGACTGATGATGCTTTATCTAGTTCACTTTTTAGGAAAGTTTGTAGGAAAAATGCACTACTACACTTTAATAGTATGCATCCTAAGCATATTTTTAAGAACATTGCCAAGGGCCAGTATTTGCGCATGTCTAGGCTGCCTACGAATGAGTTTAAAGAAGCTATGCTATGTCTTAAGGATGACTTACTTGCTAGAGGGTATATCCAGGAATCACTACAGAATAGTTATACTATGATCACTGACATGTGTTCTGATAAATGTCAGCTTTTTTTTAATCGCCCTTATACTTCTGCTAAGGGTAATTTGTTAGACACTGCTTCCACTAATGTTAGATTGTCATTAACATATGGAAATAATATGCGACAAGTATGTGACGTTGTGAAGAATTATTGGCCTGTTTTGCTTTCAGATGATAAAATTAAGGGGGTTGTGTGTGAGAAACCAAGTTTTACTTTTAAAAACAATCTCTCTCTTAAGAGACAGCTATGTTATAAATCAACTCAGTTACCATTACCTTTGAATGTTACATACCCATGCAGGCAATGTAAAGCCTGCAGATTTATATCTCTTACACGAGTTTCAACATCCTGGCATTAATTTTACATTCAAAACTCGCTTTTATGCCGATTGTAGATCCAAGGGAGTGGTTTATTTGGCTAGGTGCAAGCTCTGTACATCTTTCTATATAGGCAAAACTGTTAGGATGCTGAAAGAACATATCCTGCAGCATGCTGGCGATATCAGGCGATTAAACGTTTTTAATGCCTTGGCAAAGCATGTATCTTCTGCACCTGGGCATTCTTTTATGTTTAACGATTTACAGTTATTACCTATGAGTAAAAGGACAGGTGACTATAATAAGAAGAGAATGCAGAGTCTAAATGGATTGTGAAAATGCAGGCAGACAAATTGCCAGGAGTTAATGCTGCTGTACCTTTAAAACCAATTTTAAAGACGAGACGCATACATCAGTAATTGTAACCGTTGCTGTTTTTTGGTTACCTGACTAATTATTGTTTTACTATATAATGCATATACCTGTGATGTTTTTTATGGATCTGAAGAAGCACTGTGTGTGAATGCACTTATCCCTTGTATTAAAAGTTTTTATTTTATCAGCTCTGGTGGACGCTTGGTTTTTTGCTGCTTGATTTTACTTCTGTTCTGGGCGACCTTTGGCTGTTGGCAGTACTTTTTCTTCCATGAATTAACAAAGAGGAAGATTTTAACACAGAATGACGACTTGCATATTTCTTTCACTGTAGAACCATTTAAGAACGAGGAAGAAGTTTTACCAGGACTGAGATACTAATTAACTGATTTTTTTTCTTTGGTTACCAGCTGCTCGCTAACTCTTTCAACTTGCTGGTTTGGACGATATAGGCTTACTATTGTTCCAATCTTCAGATTTACTAAGGTGTAGAAGAGTTGATGAAAATACAGTTTTAAATCATCCCAGTCATCTGAAATTTGGAACAGAGGCAAAAATGCCCCATCTGCATACTTTTCTTGCAGTGTTAAAATAAATGAAACGGGTTGCAGCAGGTTTTACAATCCAACCATGTCAAAACAGAAGTCTCAATCACTGGTATAACTGCTTTCACCACTCTTTTCGGAGTTTCCAAATAGCCAAATGGTTGCTACAAAACCAATATATATTTTACTTAGCAAAACGCTTGCGACCTTCAAACTAAACGTTCATGCACTTTTCACAGGGTGCATTAACAGAACTAACAAACTTGAGAAAATTATTCCTAAATCTGCTCCTCATTCGGTGTGACACGACTGGTAAAATGATTTTGCCCCATAAAAAGCCAATGAAGGAAATGTTAATGCTACGCTATTTTTATACACTGCATATCCTCCTCAATCTTCCATTAAATTTTAGAACGATACATAGTCTATCACAATTTTAATTTTTTTTTGGCTCTACTACAGAACTGAATACTGGACTGCCTTCTTAACCACAACAATCTACACTAACTGGAAATCATAACATTGGAAACTGGTGCAACACAAAAAGTACAGTTTTGTACCTACCATAAATGTAGATGTTCGAAGATCCACATTGCTGCAGTCATAACCTGTGGGTAGTCCGCTGTCCTCGGTCGGCCCGAATACCAAAGTGTTAGGCTGGCGTCGGTCATGGTCGCTCAGATCTGACGTCAGTACGCCGTGATACTAAAGCGCATGACCGACGCCATATCCTCAGTCTTTCTTGCCCCAGATGTCAGAAGGCCTAAACAAGAAAGGCCATAGCAAAAAATGGAAAAAAGTACAGTTTTGTACCTACCATAAATGTAGATGTCCGAACTGGATAGCATCTGCAGTCATAACAAGTGGGTTGTCCTGTCGTCAGGCAGCCCTGCAGTCGGCCGGATTCCAAAGTCCGGGTCCGGCTTCGGCTGATGTCGCACTTCACCCGACGTCATCTCTGTTGGTCTTCAGGTATATAAGCATCAGCCGACGCCATTTTCCTCAGTGTTTCTTGCCCCAGATGCCAGTAGCCCTCTTGCAGGCTAAAATTTGGATAGATGCCAATGTTTCCAAATAGATAGAGGTAAACACAACCATAAGCATATATGTACATATATACAAACAAATACACCATAAAAGACTCCCCCCCAACAGCTAGCTATTAGGAGGGTAAACACCCTAGGAGTACCACAGAGGGGAAGGAGGGAGGGTAATCCTGACTGCAGATGCTATCCAGTTCGACATCTACATTTATGGTAGGTACAAAACTGTACTATGTCCTTCATGGATGCATCTGCAGTCATAACAAGTGGGTAGAATACCATAGCCAACTAGGGGAGGAGGATAAAAGTAGATTATGGTGTGTTTAGGATCCCTTGCAGTACAGCAGTGGCAAACCCTGCTCGGGATCTGGAATATAGAGGCAAATTATAATGCTTGGCAAATGTATGCACGGAGGTCCAAGTAGCCGCCTCAATAATGTCTTTGGTTGCCACTCCTCGTAAGAAGGCTGTGGTAGTGGCTGTTGCCCTTGTAGAATGAGGTCTTATGTTTTGTGGAATTGGTTTTCCATGGAAGGAGTAACAGTATCGTATGCAATTTCCTATCCATTTGGAGATTGTCTGTTTGGAAATAGCTTTTCCTTCCCTTCCTGTTGCATAGGCTACAAAAGTTGGTCAGTCTTTCTGCTATTTTTTGTTCTGTCCAAGTAGTAGCGTAGCTGTCTATGTACATCCAAGGTATGCAGTATTCTTTCCCCTCTGATTTGTGGGTTGGGAAAGAAGGTAGGTAGGTGGATTGCCTGGTTTAAAGACACTCTGGATACCACCTTGGGCATAAATGTAGGATTAGTCCTCATGGACACTCTATCTTGGTGGAAGATTAGGAAGGGTTGCACTGCCATTAAGGCCTGAAGTTCTGAAACCCTCCTTGCTGAAGTAATTGCTAGCAGGAAAGCAGTTTTCCATGACAGGTGTTGTAGGTCTGCTGTTGCTGCTGGTTCAAAGGGTGATAGTGTCAACTTTTCTAGCACAAAGTTTAAATCCCAAGCTGGTAATGGTGGTTTCCTTGGAGGTTTTACATTCTTGATTCCTCTGAGGAACTGCCTGAGCAAAGGGTGCGAAAAAACAGGTGGATCAAAGCTGTATTCTGCTGAAATAGCTGATGCATGTATCTTGATGGAGGAGTAGGACAGGCCTGAATGAAGAAGTTCGCCAGATACTCCAGAATGTTAGGCATATCTATGTTTGACACCTCTTTTCCTCTTTCCGTACTCCAAATGACAAACCTTTTCCATTTTCCAGCATAGTTCCTTCTTGTTGAAGGTCTGCGCTTCAAGAATAATGTCTTTAACTCTTTGTGAAAGTTCTGGATTAGCTGCTGCTATGTGATGTTCCATGCAGTCAGTTGCAGCGTTTTAGGTTTGGATGTATGATGCTGTAGTTGTTCTGAGTTAACATCAAAGGCATCAGGGTATTGGCCACATATTGTTCGAGACATGCTCTTCAGTAGTGGGTACCAGTGTTGTCTTGGCCAGTTTGGAGCTATCAGGATTATCTTTGGACGTTCTTCCTTGATTTTTAGTAGTACCTTGTGTATCAAAGGAAGAGGTGGGAATGCATATGCTGTTAGGCCTTTCCAGTTGATGGAGAGTGAGTCCACTTTCCATGCTAGTGGGTGGAATGTCCTTGTGCAGAATTTTTTGAGCTGGTGATTGAGAGGTGATGCGAATAGGTCTATCTGTGGCATTCCCCATTTCTTTGAGATGGTCTTGAAGATGTCCGGGTGCAGCTTCCATTCGGGCATCCGGTGGTTCTGCTTAATATGTCTGCTAGAGTATTGTCTTTCCCGGTACAAATATTGCCTGTAACTGAATGTTGTAGCTGAGTGCCAGGGTCCACAGCTCCAAGGTCATTCTGCATAGGGGTATGAATGAGTGCCTCCCTGTTTGTTGATGTACCACATGACTGTGGTGTTGTCTGTCCTTATCATCAACTGGCCCTCTTTGAGAAATGGTTTGAACTTTTGGATTGCCAGTTTTACTGCCAGCATTTCTTTTAGATTGATGTGCAGGTGAAGTTGATCCTGTGTCCACAATCCTTGCACGCATTTGTCCAGCATGTGGGCCCCCATCCTAGGTCTGAAGCGTCTGTTGTGATGGTCTGGCTTGGTTGACATCTGCGAAAGGGTAGGCCTGGGTTTGACTGGCATGCCTGAGCCCACCATAGGAACTCCTGTTTTAAGCATGGAATTAGTGGGATTTCTGTTTCTAGACTGTGTCTGTGTTGGGACCATAAATTCTTTAGGTACCACTGTAGTTTCCTCATATGTAGTCTGGCAAATGGGACCAAGATTATGCATGATGCCATGAAGCCCAAGGCCTGCAGAACTTTTCTTGCTGTTAACTTGTTCAGTTTTGTTAGTGCCAAGAAGTAAAGAGGAAGTTCTTTTGTTTTTCTGTAGTCAGGAATGCCATTTGCTGTACTGTGTCCAATTCAGCCCAAGAATGTCCTTGTTTGGGATGGTATCAGCCTTGACTTTTGTAAATTGACTGTGTATCCCAGTCCTTGTAGCAAGTAAATGACCCTTTGTAAATCCGTTGTCAGCTTGCTTTTGTTGTCCCCTTGTAGCAGGCAGTCGTCCAGGTATGGGTAAATTTGAATTTCCTGTAGTCTGCAATGGGCGATTACTGATGCCAGGCATTTTGTGAATACTCTGGGCAGTAGATAAGCCAAAGGGCAATGCTGAGAATTGATAGTGCTCTGATCCTGCAAGAAATCTGAGGTATCTTCTGCAGATTGGTCGAATGGGGACGTGCAGGTATGCCTCCTTGAGATCTAGAGTTACCAGCCAAGACTCCTTGCCCAGCATGGGAAGAAGTTGCTGTAGGGTCAGCATTTTGAATTTTGGGACAATGATGTATGTATTTAAGGTGGACAGGTCGAGAATTGGTCTCCAACTTTTTCCTTTCTTGGAACTAGGAATAGTCTGGAATAGAACCCCTTTCCTTGTTCTGCTGTTGGCACTCTTTCCACAGCTCTCATGTTTGCTAACTCCATTATCTGGCGTAGAGCCTCTGTTTTTGATTTGGAGGTAGATTTGGCATTCCTCTTTGACTGGTAAAGTGTGGAAGTGAAACCGGTAACCTTGATCTATGGTTTGTAAAATCCACTTGTCTTTTGTTATGTAGTGCCAGTTCTTTGAAAATAAGGTTAACTTTCCGCCTAGAGGAGCTGCTATTTGTTCCCTGGTAGGCGGATTTATGATTAAGTCACTGTGGTTGTGCTGATGTAGTGGCAGTGGCTGTGTCTGTGCCTCTGTTGTTACCTTGCCACTGTCGTCCTCTGTAGGCACCTCCTCTGGATTGGTTTCTGCCTCTGGGACGCCTATTCCTGCCCCTTTGAAATTTTGTGGAGTCGGGAAAGGACCAATTTTGGCAGGCCAGTTCCTGCTAAACCTTGGGGTTGAACCTGCAAGAAATCTTTAACAGTTTGAACAGATTTTGCCTTCTCTTCCATTTTCTTCATAACCTGCTGGGCAGGTGTACCAAACAAACTTGTCTTGTCCATAGGAGCATCTAGCAACTTAGCTTTAACATGATCCGGTAAAACTTGTTCCTTTAGCCATGCATGCCTTCTTATCACTGTGCCTGTCATGGCTGATCTAAATGAAGCCTCCAGTGCATCATAGCCACATTTTAAGGAATGGTTGCTAACCTGTTGTATGTTATTTACCATCTCTAATACATATTTCTTATCAAGAGATTCATCTGTGGTTAGTTTTTAGTTAACTGATCGAGCATAAACTCTTGGTATTGTATCATGTGAAACTGACAGTTTAAAGCTCTAGCTGAGAGAGTAGCTGAAGTGTAGACCTTTTACCCCATCTGTCTAATGACCTTGCTTCCCTTTCAGAAGGAATAGGGTTTTAGCTATGGTCGCGGCTACTGCCTTGGGACCCTGGGATATAGTTTCTGGGTCTGCAAGTGGGGCCTTGTAAAGGTGGTGATGAGTATCTGGCACCCTGTAAAATCTGTCTGGTTTGGCAGGGGCTGGGGTAAAGAATCTGGAGCGGAGCAAACATCATTGAAAGCATCATCCACCACAGAGAGAACAGGAGGTATAGCTAAGGGCCTGTGCTGTGGGAGGTGCAGAAAGGTCCTAAGTCTTTTCTGGAGTCTGAAAAATCCTGTTGCTGCCATTGGAACTGTTCTCGCATGGCATGCAAGGTTTCCCCAAAGGAGAATTCTTCTGGTGGGGAAGCAGCTGGAATGGATTCTTCAGCATCAGAATCTTCAAAATTGGAGAAGGGAGCCTCTGGCTGGTCAGTTATGTCTGATTCATCAGCAGAATCATCAGAAGACACTGGCTCAGTGGGCTCTGCCCTAGGTCTCTTCTCTGGGGGCTGAGAGGCCCTGTCTGGGTGAGATTGAGATCCCCTAATTAAAGAAATTAAATCTTCTGCCAAAGAAAGCATTTGAGAGCTAGAAGAGGGCCTGCATGTGGGGGGTTTAACAGGCACTGTTTTAGTAGTTTTGGCTGCTTTAGCCCTGGCGAAGGCCTTAATGGACATGGCTGCTGGAGGCCTAGCAGCACCACGTGCTGGGGTAGAGACATCCAAGGGGATGGTGTCTGATAAGTCAACCACCGTAGTGGGTAAAAGTTCTGAGGTCGATTCAAGAGTTGTAGCAGGGGCCTCAGTTGTAAGAATAGGTTCAGCTGTACTTTGATCAGTTTTCTCGGTTTCGGCCGAAACCGAGACACTCGCGGTTTGCTTTACCGTGGTTTCGGCCGAAACCACAGACCGCGAGTGTCGGTCTTTATCTTTGCGTTTTTTAGTAGATTGGGTAGTCGGAGGATCCAACGGCATAATGTACGCAAAATCAGAACCGAAAAACTGTTCTGCAAACTCCCACCGACGCCTAAGCGTTCGTCGGTTGAAAGAGGCACAGGCCGAACAGGCTGCTACGTCGTGGGCTGGGCCTAAACAAGGCAGACAGTAAGAGTGGAAATCTTTATGAGGTATTTGTTTCCCACAGGTTAAACAATTGTTAACTTTTTCTGACATCGGCTGAGGCAAGAAAGAGTCCCCAACGGGGTACTTAGCTTTAGAAGTCTTGGTAGTATTCGGTAGAAGTAATCTCTGGATCCGACCGACCGGCACTTGCGAACAGCTTCTGCTTCGGGCGCCACGCGGCAAGAAAGACTGAGGAAAATGGCGTCGGCTGACGCTTATATACCCGAAGACCAACAGAGATGACGTCGGGTGAAGTGCGACATCAGCCGAAGCCGGACCCGGACTTTGGAATCCGGCCGACTGCAGGGCTGCCTGACGACAGGACAACCCACTTGTTATGACTGCAGATGCATCCATGAAGGACATCACCCAATCACCCATGTAGAAACAATAGTTACACCACAAACCACACAGTCACTCCAAACTACAGAGGGGAAGGAGGGAGGGTAAATTGGACTGCAGCAATGTGGATCTTCGATCATCTACATTTATGGTAGGTACAAAACTGTACTATGTTCTTCATCTCACATTGCTGCAGTCATAACCTGTGGGTAGAATCCCAAAGCAAAGGTAAAGGGAGGCTGGCAAAATCATAAAGCATTGGGGGCTGCTAATAAGCCCTGCAAGACTGCAGTGGCAAACCCAGCCCTAGATTTGGAATAAAGAGGGAGATGGTAATGTTTAGTAAAAGTGTGCACTGAGCTCCAAGTAGCTGCCTCCAAAATATCCTTAGTAGCTACTCCCCTTAAAAAAGCAGTAGAAGTGGCAGTTGCCCTAGTGGAATGAGGTCTGATTCCAGCCGGAACCTCCTTACCATGATGAGAGTAACAAAAAGCAATACAATGGCCAATCCACTTAGAAATAGTTTGTTTTGAAACAGGTCTCCCCTGAGAAGCCAAAGCAAAAGAAATAAACAACTGTTGAGACTGCCTGAACCCTTTAGTTCTGCACAAGTAATAACGTAACTGCCTGTGAATATCCAAAGAGTGCAAAATTTTTTCCCCTTTATTTTGGGGATCAGCATAAAATGTAGGCAAATGAATAGATTGGTTTAAGGCCACATTAGAAACAACTTTAGGCATAAAAGTAGGGTTAGTACGCAGGGACACCCTATCCTTATGGAATATCAGGAAGGGTTCAACTGCCATTAGAGCCTGTAATTCAGATACCCTTCTAGCAGACGTAATGGCCAACAAAAAAGCAGTCTTCCAAGACAAAAACTTCAACTCTGTAGTAGCTGCAGGTTCAAAAGGAGGTAAAGTGAGCTTTTCCAACACAAAATTGAGATCCCAGGAGGGAGTAGGAGCTCTACATGGGGGTCTTATGTTCTTTGCCCCTCTAAGAAATTGCTTAAACAAAGGGTGAGAGAATAAAGGTGGGTCACAGTCATAGTGAGCAGAAATGGCTGCAGCATGAACTTTTACAGATGAGAAAGACAAACCTTTGTCTAATAATTCTGTAAGATACTGAAGTGAAACACTCAAATTAGGTACAGAAACATCAAAGCTGTTTGTTTTGCTCCAAAGAAAAAATCTCCTCCATTTATCAGCATAAACTTTCCTGGTACTAGGCCGTCTGGCCTCCAAAATGACATTCAAAACTTGTTGAGGAAGCTGCGACCCCCCCCAGGGTCTAAAACAGAATACGCCAAGCTGTCAGATGCAGGGACTGAATCCTGACATTGCGGAAATGATTGCTTGCCTGGGACAAAAGGTGTGGAACTGATGGCAGAGGCCAAGGAGGCTCCCGTACTAAACTCCTCAGCAGAGGGTACCAGTGCTGACGTGGCCAATCTGGAGCTATTAGAACCATGCAAGGCTTGTCCTGTCTGAACTTCAAGAGCACCTTGGGAAGAAGAGGCAGAGGAGGAAAGGCATAGACATGAAGGTTATTCCAACTGAATGATAGAGCATCCACTTTCCAAGCTTTTGGGTGAAACAGCTTTGTGCAAAACTTTGGCAGTTGGAAATTTAGTGGAGAAGTGATCAGATCTATGTCTGGAGTTCCCCAAGCCACCGTCAACTGTTGAAATACATGAGGATCCAATTTCCACTCGTGGGGATCCACCATCTGTCTGCTCAAAACATCTGCTAAGGAGTTCTGTGCTCCCGGCAGAAACCTTGCCTGAAGAATGAGGTGCAAACTGAGAGCAGTCTCCCACAAAATCATAGCTTGTCTGCGAATGGGTTCCCCCTTGCTTGTTGATGTACCACATGACTGTTGTGTTGTCTGTTTGAATCAACACCTGTCCTGGTTGAAGTAGATCCTTGAAAGCCATCAGGGCAAATTGGACTGCTAACATCTCCTTCATGTTGATATGCAAATGTTGTAGTCTGAGAGGCCACGTGTCTTGAACCCATTTCCCATTGAAGTGTGCTCCCCAAGCCATGTCTGAGGCATCTGTCGTTAAGATCTGACTCGCCTCTGGTCGGGTCACAGAGAGTCCCTTGTTTAGGTGACATTCCTGAGCCCACCACAAGAATTCCCTTTGGATGCAAGGTATTATCTGAATGACAGTGTCCAAATCGTGGCAGTGTTGAGTCCATACGCTTTTGAGATACCATTGTAGCTTCCTCATATGCAGTTTGGCATTGGGAAGCACCAGAATACAAGATGCCATGAACCCCAAGGCCTGAAGGACTGTCCTTGCAGTCAGCCTGGACCGTAGAGATAATTGCTGGAAGTAAAGGGCAAGATTTCTTTGTTTGTCCGGGGTCAAAAACGCCATCTGAGAGGCTGTATTCAGTCTCACACCCAGAAAGCACATGTCCTGAGAGGGTACTAGACTGGACTTTGTTTCGTTCACAGAATACCCCAGGCACCTTAACACTGCCATAACATACTGAAGATGGTGAAGTAACTTGACTTTGTCTTGAGCAAGAATCAGGCAATCATCCAAATAAGGATAAATTTGTATTCCCCTTAGTCTTAAGAAGGCTATCACCGGAGCCAGGACTTTTGTGAACACCCTGGGCACAGTAGATAAGCCAAAGGGCAATGCAGAGAACTGATAATGAGAAGTACCAACCCAAAAACGCAGGAACCTCCTGCAGCTGGGCCTGATAGGAATGTGAAGATAAGCTTCTTTGAGATCCAGAGTTACCATCCAGTGATCTTTGCCTAGCAGAGGCAGAAGCTGCTGCAAAGTTAACATCTTGAACTTTGGAATGTCCAGGTATGTGTTGAGAATAGACAAATCCAGAATTGGCCTCCAAGTGTTTCCTTTCTTTGGTACAAGAAACAGGCGAGAATAAAATCCGAGGCCCACTTCTGACGGAGGGACTCCCTGGATAGCCCCCATTTTTAAAAGTAAAGAAATCTGTTTGTGAGCCTCCAACTTTTGCTGAGGAGGAACGTCTGGCATGCCTTTGAAAGGAGGCAAAGTGTGAAAATAAAACTTGTAGCCTCGGGCTATAATGTCCAACACCCATTTGTCCTGGGTGACTAAAAGCCAATTTTGCCTGAAAAGTGCCAACTTTCCTCCCAGAGGAGCTGCCAGACAGGAGGGATCTGGCAGCTGTAGATACAGGTCATTGGGTCTGTTTACGAAAAGGCTGACCCCTGCCCTCACCTGAAGATTGTGCAGGGGAACTCCACGTCCTAGGCCTGAAAGAACCCTGAGCATGAGCTCTGCCCCTACCACGTCTAGGTCCCTCTAGACTGTAAATCAGAAGAAGGATAAGCCCACCCCTTCGCAGGCCAATTTCTGCTAAACTTAGGGGGCTGCACCTGTAAAAAATCCTTAACTGTCTGCATGGACTTAGCTTTGTCTTCCATTTTCTTCAAAATTGACTCCACAGGAGAACCAAACAGAACTTCAGATTGAAGGGGAGCATCCAAAATTCGAGCTTTAACATGCTCTGACAAATTCTGATCCTTAAGCCAGGCGTGCCTACGAATAACTGATCCAGTGGCAGCCACCCTGGAAGAAGCCTGGAGAGCATCAAAACCACACTGCAAAGAATGCTTACCCACCTGATCAGAGGCATGAACTAAATCTTGCAATTCCTTACACTCTATACCCTCTGCCAAAGCATCTACCTTAGATTTTAATTGACTTAAGAGAAAATTCTGGTACTTCAGCATATGAAACTGGCAATTTAAAGCCCTCATCGCTAGAGTGGAAGAGGTATACACTTTTTTACCCCACCTATCCAAAGCTCTAGAATCTTTATCCAGAGGGACTGGATTCTTTACAACAGAAGCCCTGACACCCTTAGGTCCCTGGCTAATAGTTTCCGGGTCAGCTCTTGGGCTCTTATACAAATCCTATGAGGTATCGGTTTCCCACAAGAAATACAATTATTCACTTTTTCTGACATCCGGATTTAACTGAGGCAAGAAAAGACAAAAATATTCCCCAACGGGGTACTTAGCCCAACTTGGTCTTCGGTCTGAAACTCAGAATACGAAAATTTCAGAACGCCGAACGGCACTTGCAAACGCTGCTTCTGCTTCGGACCATACGGCAAGAAAGACTGAGGATATGGCGTCGGTCATGCGCTTTAGTACCACGGCGTACTGACGTCAGATCTGAGTGACCATGACCGACGCCAGCCTAACACTTTGGTATTCGGGCCGACCGAGGACAGCGGACTACCCACAGGTTATGACTGCAGCAATGTGAGATGAAGAACATCTACTACTACTACCAAATATTTAACTTTAATGTGGAATACCTATAATCATCTATGTGTCACTGCTGGACAGAGGCACAACAAACTAATGGGCACAGTATTTTTTAACATAAGGGGTGGAGTAAGCCACAAAACTTTGGGCTCGGCTTATAAATGCCTTAGGGCAGCTAGCCTAGTATAAACCTATGAACCTATGTTTCAGCAGTATCTAAATTCTTTAATATCATACTGGCAGCCTGTGTAACAAATGATTTACTTATAAATGGCTTGTAACTGCATCATCCACTCCGTGCAGCTGAAATGGACGGTTAATTGCATCAACACACATGTCTCTCAACAGTTTTCCAGTGCTCTCAGCAATGACTCAGCAGTTCCTTATGCAACTGCCAACAGCCTGAAGGAACTACCTTTAGAAATGACATTCATTAACAAATTATGCAAATAAATCTAACCTCACCAACTGAATTGAACGATGAACCTAAAAAAACACCTTCAGGCTCTTTCTAGTACAGTATATAAACACGCTGTTTTAAAAATGTAACTTTAGGGGATATGAAAATGAGGGGTTAGCAAGAAAAAAAAAGGTGGAGACAAAAACCTTATTTAACAGCCATTGCCAAGTTGCTCATGTGTTCTGTCTGTCCTCACTGTAACACGTTCCAAGAAACCCATTACATTTCAGTGCTGGAGTCCAAGTAGCATTAAATGCGCTTCACCATGGACAGAACTAACAAAGGATGCCGTGTACCGAATTGTCACAGCCTGCTGTGGTAGAGGGACAGTCAGTGCAATGTGGCATGAAGTTTAACAAACCCTCAAACAGAACAGGGAATCCAAACATTATGCATGCTTGCCTGGCAGTCAGCACAGACGACTAAAGGTTAGTGGTGCTAATTAGAAAAAAGATGAAATAAAATACGTAGGTTTTAGCCAATACCATTTTATGTTGGCCACGAAAAAACATACTTCATAGACATCTTCAAAGAATTACTTTGCAGTAATCAGGTCCCACTGCTGACTGCTATAATGCAATTAACTAAGCATACCATGAGGGAAGGATTACCCACAGTGGTGGTGCTGCGGTAGCGTTGTCGCCTCACAGTAAGATGCTGTACGGTTTGATTCTCAGCTAGACCGTCTTCTGCGTGGAGACATGCGTGAATGGGCGTACCTTCATTGAAAGCTGTGTGTCAGGGCTGGTAACTCGGCACATAAAAATCATCTACCAATCATTAGCGGACCGGAGTTCCGCTGTGGCGACCCCTAACCGGGAAAAGCCGAAAGACACAACAACAACCATGGGGGGAAGGATTAATGGCCTGCAAATACCAGGAAAGCAGCACACGGGGCTAAGGAGCTCCCAACAGGGCACAAAAAAAATTCACATCACGCAAGAAGAGGTAACAGCCTGCAAATCAAACTAATGGCTTAAAGAGATGCATGTATGTGTGTGTGTGTTTTAAGATTTTGTTTAGTCTTTCTTACCAAGAGTGGGATAAATACCGGTTGATCATTGACACTTGCATGAGAAATTACTGCAACATATGATGACCAATAGTTTTCTCTTGCTGTCAGAACGGTAATGCCATACGGATTTCTGCAAACAGTGCTTGGCGTTCAAGAAAAAAAAGATAAGCTCTGTATCCATACGCCTACAGCAGTGGTCTGTAAAATCTGTATGTGCAGCTGTGATAACCAAAGAGAAATGAGCAGCATTGTGGGAAAAGGTGAGAATTTAACAACAGATCTACAAGACTGCTCGGCTAAGGTCAGACATAACTAGAAAGTCTACACTGGCATGCAGAAACTGCAGTCATAGTGTGTAAGACCTATGCAAACAAGCCGATATTTACTTAAAATAAGGGAGTTTTCCTGCCTGGTAGCCCCAGAATTCAACAGTCTACATAATGTGTGCAGTGATACAATGGACAACGGAAGAGAATAAGTCATCCAGTTTTGTTACATTACATTTTTGCTACCTACAGATCCAAGAATCACCTGCATACAACACTTCAGCAGTCAGTCAAAATGTGACGTTCCGTAACCAGAACATAATAAAATCAGCTGCTTTTTTGCCTGTTTTTCAGAGGTACATAAAGCATCTTTGGAGTACAGTGCTTCAGAAAGTAAAACCGAATCAGAGCAAATGACTGCTTAGTTACATAACCAGAACCTTTCAGTACCACAGTAGAACACTAGGCTATTGACCCAAAGGACCTTTTAAGCCTAGTTCCCCAAAATAAAATCTGACGGGTATTGTTCCCAAACATTTGATGTGGCTGAACACCGCAGTGACTGCTCCCTTTAATACAGTAAAGATTTAATACAGTGAAGTGGTGGGTGCAACAATTTCTAGTTCCATTTTACTGCTTTAACTGCAGGCTTAGAACATGTTTAAGGGCACATAGCATGTGTTGATAAAGGGAGAAGCCAGGTCTTAGGCTTTAGATCCCTAAAGTCTAGGTAAACCCAGGAAAACATCCTATACAGCAGACAAGTAGGAGTTAGTTGTAAATTTTGCACAAACCCTGTTGGAAGCTTCTGTCTCATGGATCTTGCTCTGTAGTAAGTGAACTTGCTGTTCGGCTTTCTGAAGCTCCGTCATGCACTGACCGGCTGCTGTCTCATACTGATTCAGCTGCATCTGCTGTTCCTCCACCAAGTTCTGCAGCGGAAAAAGAAAAAGACATCATGGTTAGATTTGCCACTCACTGACCTAAACAAAGGGAGCACATAACATAACCAAGAATATCTGTACATCAATAAGGGAAATGTGGAAACATGGTCAGATTTTCCAAGGTTGGGAGCCAACACCAAACACAAATAACTAGAAATGTTCTCCGGGTACAGTGGTATTAATAAAGGGTTAGGTTCCTCCAGGTGTGGTGTCTATGTCGTATAATGTAATGGTGGTTGTGGAGGTGAAATGATGTCAACACTCGAAGACATGTGCCTACCCTTATAACAGACATACCCCCCCCCCCAAAATGAAATGGCAATGAAAATCTGCTTCTAAACCTCAAACTGCTGGTGTGCACTGTCAAATGAAATGTTACGCCCAAGTGCTACCAAACAAACCCAGCATATATCCCTGCACCTCCGACAATAACCCATGGGCACAGCAGGGCTCATGCAGCTAGCACTCTGCATATTTTTTGCACAGCTTATGTTTAATGCACTCCTCACCGGTTAGTGGAATTCTAGCTTGAAATGATGCAGACTTTCTGCTCCACAACACAAAGTACTCTAGCCTTCTAGAAAAAGAACATAAACCTTTCTTCTATCACATGGAGTCACGGGCTATAAACAGCTTTTTTTTTTCCCCCATCAGCTATTTACCTGTACTCAAGTTTTTACATAGATAGACAAGTGGTAGGCTGGCTGCTCTTGTGAGCCATTTGAGCCTAACCAATTTCTCTTGGTGAGAATCCAACCCTGTGCCTCCCTGAGGTAAACACCTTAACCATTATACGAACTCCCAATAACCCCCACCGCCCAAAAAAGCGTTTGCGCAGAGGTAGAAGAGAAACAAGTCATGGCTTCACCTCACTTGTCAAATACTTTTGGTAAGCGAATGTCTCATGGAAACCATTCATCGCCTGATTGTGAAAAAAAATGAAAGCGTGCAATGCATCACAAATCCAGCAGATGACAAAAATGCATCTCAGATCAAGTTGCTTTCATGTTGGAGCACATCTGTTGTTCAGCTGTACGTGCAGCAGGGATTTTAGTACATGTTTGGGGGTATCTGACATAGCATCACAACAGCGGAATGACAGTTTACTACTAAAAACCTGACTAGAGGGTGCTGTTCAGTTATGCAGTGCAGGTTGGTGATGATACAAAGGCAACAACCTAAACGGGGTACAATGTGACCTGTAGCAGCTATAAAGGGTCAGATTTGAGCAATTCACCTATCGAGCTATCAAATGAAATAAATATCTGTCCCCCTCTGAGTAACATATATGACTTGTGACTACCAGACTACATCACTGACATATAAAACAGATCTGAAAGGGTTACTTTTCTATGTTTAAGAAGTGGAAAGTGTTACGATGAACAAAATACTGCAATACGAGGATAAAAAGGATAAATGATCATTTCTCAGCCAGAATGTACTTGTTCATATGATGACGTCAATGTTTTCACTACCCAAACAACCATTTACAGTTTATTAATACAGCAATTCACAGCTAATAACAAACACAAATCATGCTGAGTACAAAAACTCACGCTCTCTAGATTAAAAAAATATATATTTTTGTTGACTATGCGGACACCACTACGTAGACTATTAAATATAAACTCTATAGATTTTTTTTTTGTGAAGCAGCAAGTTTCAGTTTAATCTATTTTTAAAGAGCAAATATGAAAACAAAGCATCTATCTGTGCAGGCAGAGATCCTATGTTATTGAAGGGAACATGACATGCTTACAAAGCAAATCTGATACTTCTGTGACTACAACAATCAATTTTGTGGCAAAAATGGTAATTTCTCCATTTGTTGGCTTTTTCTAGCTATGTTTGCCCCAGATTGCCTTGCAGAAAGGTGAATTATCCAGGTACTTATTTGCCTTGCAGTTTGTTGTTTGATCTGCACTTGAGAGCTATTTCTGGTGTGCCTTTACATCAAGAAATTCCAGGATCAACCATCTGGTGGCAGAAGATATTACCCAGTCTCTCAGAGTTGGGAAGCACTCCAGGGAGCTCAGTGTGTGTTCATTTAATGGCTGGAGGGCATAGGAGACTGTTTTCAAGCTTTTTTTCTCTGCTATAAATTAGCCATGTTTTTGCAGAGCTGCCCATTGCACAGTGGCGGTCAGCAGTGCCCCTATATAGTAGCAAACACCTACATAGTAAAATTACCCTATAAAGTTAGGATTTGGTCTGACACCTGTTAAACATTTTGGCATTGTGAGGAAGTAAGCTTCGAGTAGCCAGCTTGCACATTGAATAGAACTAACATATACCCTAGCACTGGGTTCACATCGATACAGTGAAGGCAGTTTTAACAAATGCAAAAAAATGAAACCAATTCTCTAAAACTGCCTTCAGCAAACAATGAAAATTTTATTTTGCAGGGGGTTGAGTCCCCCTGCACCCCTCAAACCCCATGGAATTATATTTGCCAAATACGAAGTTGCACAACAGTGCAGAAAAAGGCCATCTCCACTTTTGAAGGTGGCTTCGGTGAACTGGCTTCAGTTTATTTGAGTTCACTGAAATTGCCTTCGACAGACTACCATGCTCTCACTAGCACTAAATAGCATCTTTCCCTTAATCCCAGAAATTACCATAGGAGACCCCTGTTAAAATCCATGAAACCAATTCTCTAAAACTGCCTTCAGCAAACAATGAAAATTTTATTTTGCAGGGGGTTGAGTCCCCCTGCACCCCTCAAACCCCATGGAATTATATTTGCCAAATACGAAGTTGCACAACAGTGCAGAAAAAGGCCATCTCCACTTTTGAAGGTGGCTTCGGTGAACTGGCTTCAGTTTATTTGAGTTCACTGAAATTGCCTTCGACAGACTACCATGCTCTCACTAGCACTAAATAGCATCTTTCCCTTAATCCCAGAAATTACCATAGGAGACCCCTGTTAAAATCCAATCCTTAATCCTAAACAGCCCCTCCATGGCAGGAGTGGGCAACATGGATATGCAATTTCCTAATGTATCTATACCCAACTTGGTAGATACAGACATTCTAAGGCAATAAAGCAATTGTCTCATGTTCTCAGACAAGAAGTTAATTAAAGAAAAGCCGTGGTGGTGCAGCGGTAGTGTTGTCGCCTCACAGCAAGAGGTTCTCCCATTCGATTCTCGGCTGGAACACCTTCTGTGTGGAGTCTGCATGTTCTCGTCACGGTCGAGTGGCCTTCGAATGACATGTGTGAACAGGCGTGCCTTCGTTGAAGGTTGGGCGTCGGGCTGGCACCTTGGCACTGTTAAAATCGACTGCCGATCATTAGCGGACTGGACTTCCGCTGTGGCGACCCCTAACTGGGAAAAGCCGAAAGAAAAACAAAAACACATTCAGAGAGATGTAAATATACATCTTTCTTGGAAGCAAAAATCTTGCATATAAATGAGGTTGTCAAGAATTCCCACACTACATTCCTAACACATACCGCTCACCACACTCACACTCACATATTTGTCTTATGCTGAATCCCTTAAAACATTAACCTTTCCAAATCCCAAAGCCAAGTAAAGGCAACACTGTTCTTCAACAATCCCTAAAACACACACCAAAAGAAACACCAAACATCTGGCATAAGCCTGTACCCAATAGTCCCCTAAGAGCAAAGACATTATGCAAGCATACACTTTACCTAGCACTCCAGTCACTGGTGACTCCACTGTGCGACACAGATGCCCCACTCACCAGGCTGGACATGGAGAAGATAACAGTTAGTTGCCTATCTGGAGCCAGGATCTGCCATATCACACGCACACACACATTCAAGTCTCTGCACCACAGATACCAATATGACTATCACTGTCCATGTGAGTATAAATGGCATGAGACATACTTCAATGGACTATATGAAAAGAAACACTAATGGATCTCTCAGAATGTGTGTCATGAGCCTTGCACTGAGCCGCATTCTACCTTCACCAAGGATGATGACACAGTACTAACATAAAATAATTTGTTTTAAGAACTGGCTTAGTTTCCGGTGTCACTCCAGTGAGATCCAATATCTATCAGCATGAGAGGATATAATTAACAGACCACACTGCTTTGCCAAGGATAGGCTGCACCTGTCCCTCCTGGACTTTTGAATATTGGCTAAAACGTTATCCACCCCCTTAGAGCCTTTTTTATGTAATGCCAAAAATAAAAAACTACCAACATAGCGAAAGTCTCCAAACAACCTAAATTTATTACTCCCCAGTGCTATGAGCCTAAACAAAAGGCTCCACACCCTTCAAACACTCCTCACTCTGGAGAATGCGGAAATCTGTGCAATGTTATAGTGTCGCCCACACATTTAGAACAACTGTAGTACAAACTAGGGTCAAAAGTAGAGGTGTCGTGATCTCTGTCTGCGACAAACACATCCTCTAGGTTGGTTACACAGGATAACCATGAAGCTCATCCTTGTACAAATCACCATAGATAAGGTCCCTCCCATACCTTGGCAAGCTACAGGTCACAATCAATGTCCCTAAAGATTCACAACTCTTACCTAAACCTACTACAGACCCCCACCATCCATCCAAATCCCTTTCAAGGGTGGCTTTAACTATCCCTCTGCAGACTGGGACACTTACATTCTGGTTGGACTATGTCAATTAACAAACAAATATGTAACCTTGAAAGTCAAAGTGAGTTTAGTGAAAACAATACACCCACTGTTAGGATTTAGTTTTACTTGTTAATCAGATTAAGTGTACTGAGTGAGGATTAATTATTTTTGATTTGTTAACCAAGTTAGGTCCAACTGGCACAACTTGGTTTTCCAAAACATGATATGGGAACAGCGTTCAGAGTGAAACAGTTTTTTTAAGTAGAAAGTGAAGGAATCAAACACAGAACTAGAGAATGAAGCCCATTAGGAGTTTGCAGCTCTAACACACTAAGCTAAACTGTGATAGAATAAAGTCAGTTGTTATACTGCTAACATATTATTTTAGAACATTATAATCTTAAATCATGACAAGTTAGAACTCTGACAAGTGGAAAAATGTTTGAAAATCACGGGTCTTGGCTTCAAGCATGCCTAGCAATGTGTACTCAACAGCCAAGGTAATGAGTTATAAAGAGTCTACAGGCCATATGATTAGAGTTGTTCCATTGGTTTTGGAAACTGAGACATGCTTTAATGCATGCTGCGTGGTTGAAGGAAGTCATTCATTCAAATTCTGAACTCACGTATTCTGATCCGAACTCCTGGCCCACTCTTAAAAGAAATCCATCTGAATGTGGTGAGCTTTCAAACAACGTAAAACATGCCCTTAATGTCTGAAGGGATATAAAAAGAAACATAACTGCTAACACATTCCTTTAAGTGAAGTTAAAACAAAAGCTGCAGAGGTGAAAGCCTGGAAATGGACTCAGGACCAGCAGAGAAACCGATGGAAAGAAGCTTTCAGAGCGGTTCCATTACTTGAAATCCATATGTAGCCACAGCATTGCTCTGTCTGATCTCCTCCCATGCAGTGGAAACTAAAATACTGTCCAGTATCGATGCGAGACCCTCACATAGAATGCCAGCGTTTTGGTTTTTATTCTCTCTTACCTGCCTTGGCAATGTAACTCCCTCCAGTGCCCAAATAGACTCACCTACCTGACTACCACAAATAACCAGTCACCAACTGATGGCATCTTCCCATTCCAGAAGACAAGGCTCCTCACAGACCTCAGTTTTATGATTAAGCAAAGTGTGTGTTGGGGGGGGGGGGGAATCAGCTGTGCACTCAGAGGTCATCAATCACAACCTGCTCAGATTTACTGTAATATTCGATGTTCTGTTACCTTCATCTACCTATCACCTTTTGCAGATGGCTGCAAAGCCAGACTGAAACCATACCGAGCTGCAGCCCACCTGCGCTCCATCCTGGCTGCAGTGCACTGCTCACTGTCTCTGCTTCTCTTATTCCTTGTGAATGTCAATCAAGAGACTTAGCAGTCAGAACAGATTCAGATGAAGAAGCCCCTTATTATGGTGGTCCTCCCCACCAGTTCCAATGGACACATCTGATTAAGAGTTATGCCCTCTAACTCTGGTTTTGCATACATGATTGACAATTTTTACAACCATTAAAAACTTTAACAGATAAACACGGCAGCCGATGAATTAAAGGTTCAGTCTGTTCAATCAGTAGCCAACAACAAAATGTGTATGTAACATTTCAGGGCTATTTGAGAACGTTAGATGTAAATACAAACATGACAGAAACTTCCAAATTTTATTAAGTATTGGTTTTTCCATTATGAAATAAAAAAAACACTGCACCTAACAACTGCATGGCATTAAAGACGTGTCACAACAAAGGGAGCCCCCAGGAACAAGAAAGGGGGGAGTCCCCGAATTAGGAGAGAGAGAGAGTCATTCCTTCCAGCTATTTACTGTACGAAGGATATAAAACAGCTATGAAGCTGTTACAAGAGGTGACACATGTACTTGTATTACACTTACTCTGGCTTTTCAATAGAACGGCGTAAGTGCTGTGTAACCTATCATGTCATCTGGCAGGGAGATAAGTCTTCCACTCCCATAAAAAGCCTCATTAGGCTCATTAATATTTTAACCAGCTCAATGTTTTTAACGAGTACAGTTCAGCTGATCACTAGATGTGTAAATGCCAGGCTCCTGGGTTCAAATCCTGATGCCAAAGCAATAACTTGTACCTATTGTTAATGTCATTGTGCAAAAACGTGAAACAAAGCAGAGTCTCTGAACTGGAGTGGAACACCTGGTACAAAATGTACCCCTTTTGTGTTACAGGATTGTTAACTGTGAACACGTATGCTGATCTTCAGAACAATGTGAAATTACAGGCCCACAGGAATGTCTCTAAAAAGACTAAAACCGTAGTCTGCATATCCTGATCCATGCACTCAGCTTTGCCTCAACAAATGCTCCCAGTACATTACAACTGTATATTAACAAGGTGCAAATAAACACCTGGTGGTTGTACACTGTATTATACTTGAATCCTCTGGGCTATCAGTACCCATAATTCAGTGCAGTGACCTTTGCTATATAAAACAATGCACTGGAAAGCTGATTAACTCTTGGCTTAAACTCACCTGAAAGAAAGTCTGAACAAATCTCTCTCTCTAATGCTATAATTTATATCATTCTCTGCGTTGTAGTGGTCTCTATCCTATAGACAGAACCAGCCACCTAAAAGCTTTGGAACCAGACTCCATATTTCAGGTGTGCTGGTTGTAACTATTTTCTATACACAGTAACACACACACGCAAAAAAAAAAAAAAAAAAAAAAAACAGCACTTGCATGTGCACCACAACAAACGTCTGAGTACATTACTTTTACAGATTAGGAGTCTCCATGTTCTTCAATGTCCCTGTCACAATTCAGACCATCAGATATCTCTGAAAGAGCCATACAGACACTGACATTTTAAAGTTGTCCTTAATTCCCTTCCCCACAACTAAACTGAACTTTCTTTTTTTATGCATTTAACTGGGTAAGCCCATTGGACACAATTTTTCAGGAGCGACCCAGGAGTACGACCTGTTCAAGTGACTTGGTCAGAGTAATACAGTAGGCAGAAGTGGAAGGAATCAAACCCTTGACTATAAGAAGCATCTCAGTAACAGCTCTGGACCGCAATCGTCTGTGCTAACCACCTGACAGTCTCATTTCAGACTGTTTACTAGAATGTAGGCACTGTAGTATGTTTTAAACGCCCTTACCTACTTCCTGTTTCAGTATCAATATTTAGCTGCTGACTGATACAGCTTGGGAACATTCCACCAAACTATTTGATTAAGAAGTTTATAAAACATTTTTATTGACTAACGAAATATGTCACTGTCTCTCATCCAATCACATCACCTAACCTGCGCTACATCACATCCCCTTTCTCCTACTAATACTCCTACTGTCCCTCATACAGCATATGTTCTACCCTTCCTGCACACAATCTTTTGTTTAACATAACTTCCCCTTCTGACTACTCACAAACTCTAGTATCCTTCACCCCACTCAACTATCCCATGATTCCCAGTTAGTCACAAATGTAATAAACACACAGACACCTCACTTTCAACATGACATCTGTCTTTATTTTCAGTAAATAATTACAGTGTCAGACACGCACACTACATTTTGTTAGCTATTGGTATTTCACAGATAGGTATTTTCATACTCTTATTAAATATAATTCTGATTCTGTATTCTCAAGCTGAGAGACACATTGGTCACTTGTGACTAGTGGTCTACCCTGGTAAACAAAGCTTACATACATAAACAAATAAACCTTATCTATCCTTGAGGCAAATGTCTTGGAACTTGATATTTTGTTATTGTAAAGTGCAGCTGAACAGACTGTGTGTGCCTTAACACATCTTCAGTTTCTCAACCAAATAACACAATTGCAAGGTCATTTACTACTACAGTATTGCTAAATTCATAACGGAATTACTTAAATACAGTTTTCTAATGACATCTTTGAAATAAGGTATGCCCACCCCATGACCCTATTGGTGGTTATGATAGCATTTTTTGTGGGTGTGGGGATTATGAGTCCATGCTAAAAGCCCCGCAAGCACAACTCATCTATCCACAACCCTCCCCATTTTTATACGTGGGGCAGGAATGTTACATGTCACAATAAAATATACTGGAAAATCTGACTTCTGGGACACTACTTTCTGGGATGTGAGTGGGCAGGTGATAAATAAAAAGAGATACATGACCGATTTCCAGTTTCTAGGGCTGTAACATTTAAAGGATGGCGAAGTTTTACAAAAATTTTGCATTTACTGGTAAACAAAACAACTTGGGGCTTATTTTACTGTTCATCATAAACAAATAGCAATCGTTTGGACGGCGTAGTGGTACAGCGGTAGCGTTGTCGCCTCACAGCAAGAGATTCACAGTTCGATTCTCGGCTGGGGTGCCTTCTTTGTGGAGTCCACATGTCCTCCCTGCGTTCGTGTGGGTTTCCTCCGGGTGCTCCGGTTTCCTCCCACATTACAAAGACATGCATCTGGAGCATTTCTCCCCCGGCCTCCACTGAAAATTGGCTTTGTTCCAAGTCGGACTTTCCCAGTTAACAAATGTTAAATGTTTGTTTGTTTGTGTCTTTCGGCTTTTCCCGGTTAGGGGTCGCCACAGCGGAACTCCGGTCCGCTAATGATTGGCAGTTGATTTTTATGTACCAGCTTGCCAGGCCTGACGCACAACCCTCAACGAAGGTACGCCCATTCACGCATGTCTCCACGCAGAAGACGCTCTAGCTGAGAATCGAACCGGACAGCGTCTTACTGTGAGGCGACAATGCTACCGCAGCACCACCACCATGGGTTTTTGGTTAACAAATGTTAAATAAATAAATAAATTTTCTTCAGACTTTACCTATAACAAGGACCTGACTTCTGGGATTCCACCTGTGTCGCTGCTGGACAGGGTCATCAGGTGCTGACTTATCGGAACATGGGCTAAATTCTTGGCTGGGCTTGTAAGGGCTCCAGGGTCAACAGCCCAGTAACTTCCTATGATCCTATGACCTCATTATGGAAATTAAAGCCACATCTATCAGAAGTGTTAATCTACTGACATGTGACCAAAACTCCAAAACAAACAGCGATATCTCTGAACCACTGAACAAATAAAACTTAGTGCGGTTTATCAAGAACGTGTCAGTGCTGTGAGGAAACAAGGTTAAACAGCACAATCAGCACGCAGGCACATTTCTCATTTACTTTATGCAACAGGAAGCACTAGTAACGTGCAAACTATTGGACAATTTAGTACACAGAGTTAAGTATGTGCTACTTCGTTTCTTCCTGTAGTCCTGGGTTTGATTCCCTCAGTTTCCACTTGCACATTGTATGACTCAGACCACATCATTTTAACCAGAAATGACTCACGGGTCATCCCTGGTTAAAGGCACTTGCACATCAAGTGAACTTACTGGTTAAGAGAGGAATTTAAAAAAAAATACTGCACACCTAGAAGCTTGTAATCATGATTAAAAAATGTTACATTTACTAATCAGATTCTGTTCCTTAGTGTTCCATCTTTCCCTCTCTCTCTCTCTGTGAAACAATAGTCAAGTGCTAATAAAGCAGTAAGACCTGAAGTGCCCACTACAGGGGATTTATTTCTACTTCTGAGTTCACATGAGGCACTTCAAACCTGGTCATCAGAAGTGGCTTACAGAATGGAATGACTACCCTATGGCTACT
This sequence comes from Protopterus annectens, assembly GCF_019279795.1. Lineage (NCBI taxonomy): Eukaryota > Metazoa > Chordata > Ceratodontiformes > Protopteridae > Protopterus > Protopterus annectens. The sequence goes on along the minus strand of NC_056744.1, from coordinate 368,777,398 downwards.
TGTAACATTTCCTAACTTATTCCACCTGTCTGCCAACAAGCTCACATACTTTCTACAAGGTTCTGGTGTTAAACTACGTATCCCTGCAAGATTTAAGTATTCTGTACCTCAAAGAGCTGCTGGCCCCCTGTAGGACTGTGGGGCCTTTCTCCTGACCACCCATGGGGTTGTTGACCATTCAAAGTGTTTGGTTGGACATATCTGGTGTGCAAGCCTTCTCTTTCTTACCCTTGGAATCTGCTACCACAGTGACATTCGGCAGATATCACGGATGGGTAGCTACAGGAAATTTCTTAAAACATCCTTACTTTCCTTAACTTCCTACCTTACTTTCCAGGCTTTTCTTTATTTTATTTTTCATTTTATTTTAGCTCCTTCCCAGTGATTATTCTCACTTATCTGCCTGCTTGTTCTACTATGTCATTTTAAATAGAGCTGCAGGGATTTTCAGGCTATTATGTTGTTATGATTTTTTCCACAGCTATCCCACCCAATCACCTCCTGCTCTCTGTGTATGGATAACATTTTCCTTTGGTTATCTACTAACTTTTTGTTTCATCTTTCATGTCCTTTCTGAAAAGGGTTCTAAGTAAGTGTTGATTTTAAGTTTTTTTTTGTCTTGCTTCACTTAGCTTACATGGACACTACAAACAACTTTACTTATTTTTAATTTACCTTTTATTTTACAGTGCTTACTTTGTAAGTATAGTAAAATTTGTGAATGTGAACCAAACACCTCTCAAAGTAGAATAATACAAACTGACTTGCCAGGCAGCGGCTTTGAGTTTAAAAAAAAAAAAAAAAAATATATATATATATATATATATATATATATATATACATATACATACACACACACAAACATATTAATTAAACTGAAAAATATTAATCTCCAAAAACATCTAGAATTTAAACGCATCACGGTGTTGCCCACAGTATCCCTACACAAACTTCAAAGAATGTCAAAGACAGTAAAGCATAACAGAAACGGATCAGGCATACTTTCTTAGTAAAATCTAAAAATATCATCTCTACCCTCTTCTATAGAATAAATTAACGACAAATAACATGCACGTGTAACATATACAAAACTGCACTAAGTTTGCACGTAGAATTAAACAAGCTCATTGTTAGGTAATGAAATAGCAGAAATAAAACTACAAACCATCTATGTGGGCCAACATTATAAACTTGTTGCCCAAACACGCTAGGGAACATCTTTTATACCCTGGCAAAAATATGCTGGAAGCTTATGTTCTGCATCTGTCTCTGCGTTCACACACCACGTATTCAAGTGTGCGTGTGTTTGGAGCAGATGTATGCAAATCATGTCAACATAAATGTAAAACAGATGAATGAGACAACAAGCCTCCACCACCCACTTGAGGTTTTTAATGTTTTGAAAACATTCAGTGGGCAATGAAATCTGATATTTAGTGGTTGGTTCTAATCTGGAACACAGCACAGAATTTGAATCTGTCATTAATTTTTGAATACAACTGTTAACGACTTCGCGTCTGCTATTAGCCAATTACGTACCACTAACAGACATGACAGTGACACAGCACATTACATCTTTTCTGAAGTAAATGCATCCCCCCCCCCCAAGTGTTTCTGATTATCAAGACTATATAGGAACAGTACAGAAGGGTCATTAAGTCATTGAAACAGTCAGCCTAACAGTCTGACACATCAAATCAAGATAAAAGACCTGCAAACGACTTATAATGTAAATAAGGAAAGTGTAAGTTTATTTTGTGCTTATTTTAAACATGGTGGCCGTTTTTCACGCTAACTGCAATCCTCTAAAATTGCACACACTGATGTGTGCACAAACGTTCTTTGCATATATATCTTAATTATGTCAGCAAAAATTATTTCTGTTTACCCCTATGCCAACACTTCCTGTAGTGACCATGGGCACCTTGAACTAGAATACATCAAGTCTTAACTGTTGCATGTGTAGCAATCACATTACAGACACAATACAACAACAGCATGAACAACGCCTTACTAAAAATAGAATAAATCGTTCACATCCCATAACACCATGTGAATGTCAATGACCTAGAACAATGTAAGTAATGCAGTGGTGTGAACGACCAAAAATATATTGCATGTCTACATCTTACTCACGCCATCAGCAGTGGACAAATAAAAAAAACAGGGTAACCACACAGTTATCACCAGCTAACAACTTCAAGCAGGCCTCTTCCTCTAAAGCACACTACATCAGCTACTTACAGTCACTATGGCAACAGATCTCTCTCTCTCCCTCTATGCTCAGAATGAACATCGAAATTAATCTTTGTGAATGCAGAACTTAAAAGGAATTAATCTGACTGTTCTGTATTCAACAGACTAGTGGGGGAAATAACAGTGAAATTAGAACAGGAAAACACTGCAATGCTACAAGTGTACAGGCCAGTTCTACCACAGTTATAACGGACAGTTAGCAGAGCTACATCACCTAGAAGGAGAGATCATCCTTGCCAGGGAGAGGGGTATAAATCCTTCAGACAAGTAACACTCTCATAGTTAATGGTACTGTTGTGGACTGAAGAGACACACTAAGATTTGGATTTAGACTTCTTCATGAAGGCATAATAAGGAAAGAAAACACAGAAGTACTTGTGTCCTTATATTTAAAAAGCCCCTGTGCATATTTCAAAACACTAGTACTAAGGGAAAAAGTGAAACCTGCAGCAGGCAATATCCTCAGTAATACATTCCAGTAGATATGATCAGTGGCAGGTTATTACACTTCACGACAAGTGAAGACAAGGCACAAAAGACTTGCACATTTAACCTGTATAATCTTTTAAAAAATAGTTTGGATGAAATTAAAAAGGGGCAGACTTACAAATTTAGGATTTACAGCCACTAAATTCTACAGGCATGACCAGAGGGCAACTGATTTGGCTAGAGAAGACAGGTTTTGTATAACTTTAATGCCCAAGATCCCAGATGCAAAACAGGGACTGGAGTCAGCATTAAACTCCGTGACACTTTACTGCTTACTTAACCTTTCTCCTGATAGTTCTTTGTACTTTACTACCTTTTCCACTGTCTTGGGCATAGCCACCCCACTCTAATATTTCTGCCCTCCACCTGCAGGTATCATGAGACAAGACCAGCTAAAGTTCCAGTGCACAGTAGCCACAGAATGCTCATCGTAGGCCTCACTGGTGGCCCAGTCACGGAGATGGATCCCGCAGGAGTGCTGAAGCTTTCACTGTGTGACACATCATGCAATCATTAGCAGTGATGAAGTGCACCAGTCTGCGACAGAGGACATGAGCTGTGCGATCTATGATCCCTGGTCGAAACTTAAAAGCACTGAAAGGCACAAGTTGTTGATCATCAGCTGACTGAAAAGAAAATAAATCTTGTTTTTTGCAATGGGCAACCCCCTTCACTCCCACACCCTCTACTAATGATATACATCAACAAAGAGGTCACGCTACACCTGGGAAATGGCTAACTCCCCAAATCTCACTGTACAATCAACTGCTGCCTAGTATAATCAGCTGTGCAAGGGGGTTTCTGGGACTGACAAGTTGGCTTTCAACAATCTGTGAGGAACCTGTTTTGTGACTTTTCCTTGGGAGGAGGGAGTGAGGCCTTTAAATTATATGGGTTCTCCCTACACATACCTGTTAACAAGGAACTGAATCCCTGTCAACCTCCACTCTTGTTGCACTAACTCAGGAATAACTGGAAGAACATTTTCCTGAAGAACCCCAAGATTATCACGATTTATTCCAGGCTGACGTTACCTGTTCACAGGGTGATCTTCAGAAATAAGTACTTTATCCTATATAGAAAACTGTGCTTCATGTAGACAACCTCTTTTTCTGCTGGCTGCACCCCTTTATGTATGCTGCGCTTATTATAAATTTTACAGTAGTGGTGTCTATCCTAAGCAATGCCGCACGTCTGTGAAGTCTGTGCACAACCATTTATATTGTTTGAAACTTTCTCTTTGAAACAACCACGTTAGGATATCCTCAGCACATAAAACTGTGCATTACTATTTTGTTATTAAATAATTTCTTCAAAATCACCACCTGTTGATTCATGCAAATGCATCTCATGTATACAGATCAGAGTCTGGAGTATACCTACATATACTTTGTCAAGACAATGTCTCTAAAACTCTGCAGCTGAGACTTGCCTGCTTTTCCCCTCTGCACTTTCTCATATTAGATGAGGTTTCTTATAATGACTGACAGGCAGTAAAAGTACTAATAAATGGTATTCGCACAGCACAATTTAAACAGCAGCATTAACTTGAAAAACAGCTTACAACAACTCTCATGTTTTGGACTAAACGGCCACTCATTTCCATTTTTCTTGAGTGAAAAACTTTGCCAGATTCTGTGCTTCATCCTAGTGATTTTTTTAAGAAGTTTACTGCAATTTTATTACTGAGAAGGAAAACAGAGGAAGAAAGTAGAAAAGAGGAAGCACATGACCAAATATTCAGTGGATTGAGCTTACATTACACAAATTTAACTCTCAAATTCACCAGCTGTGACTCACTTATGATGGAACGAGCAAGTCCCCCCAGTGTTACAATGGTGACATGCCCTACTTAATCTAGCATAGCTGTAAAACATTCCAGGTGTTACTTAATCACTGTTAGTAGTGTATTATTTTTGACTTTCAATCTTGTCTGTAGTGAATGGCCATTTCCTGGGACAGCACTCCCCTTTCACTTGCCAAGGCCTAGTTATACATACTGTTTGACTGGGCACTGTTGTACACGCCTTGTTCTAATAGGCAGCATATTTCTATCTGTGTTGCTTCAGACTAATTAAATGTATCAAATATTTCTGCCCATCTACCATACAAGTGATCGTCATACATAGTACAAAACATTTACTGTTAATCACTGTACTTTGTCTCAGTTTAAACAAGCATTAAATAAGTCAGGAAAAAAATAATCCCATGATGTAAAACAAGTTGTGCCTAAAAACAGTTTATCTGTGCAAATGAATGGATTTCATGCTACGGCAAAGGCTTTAATGATTTCATTTAAACCAGGTTGAACTCTAGCAATAAGGGGATCTTTCCATTTGTTTTTGGGACTAACAAAACATTAATATCTCAACCAGCCAGCGTGTTGAAGACCCCAAACTTACAGTGAAGTAACTGCACACATACCTTGAAATTTAAAAAAACTACTGGGATGAATAAAATTACTGTGTTGTTTCCAAGTAAGCTAGTGTCTTTACTTCAGGGACTGCATTTGCCAAAGTGTGTAGGAGAACAAGGTGTTCAGAGTTGCAGCAAAAAAAACTGTAATAATGCAAGGGTTATTTTAAATGAGTTATCATTGGTACTGAGGATGTGGAAGAGGAAAAGAAAACCAGAGAAGGTAAGGATGACAAAACAAAGTAATAAGAAGTCGAGTTCAGCTGGAATAGGATGTAAACTGCCTTTAGGAATACCTGTTATTGAAGACCTATCTCTCAGGCAGTTAAGCCCAGCCTGCATAAGGGTAGGAATGCCTCGTCCCCCTGTCTGTGAATGTAGTATTGTCTGCAGTCTCCTACAAAATCCCTTTCTTCCAGATGTGCTTGAAGATTCCAAATCCCCACATCAGGGTCATCTCCTCCTCTACATTTATGTGCTTCCTTCAAGTTAAATTCCATAGCTCCTGCACATTAAGGTCTCCCAGTTGTGCCCCTGCAAACTAAGTCTGAAACATCCCTGGTTAGTATAGTTGTTGGAAGGACACCCATTGGCTTCATTTGACATGACTGGATCACTGTTCTAGTTCTAAAGAAATACAGGGTAGCATAAGGACCTCCTCCTGTTTACTGTGAATGTTGGGTCCAGGTACTTCTTAGGTACCAATGGAGGTTTTGTGTGTGTAGTTTAGCTAGATGGATTATTGGATCTGTAAAAGCTGTGCATTCAAGCCCTTAGTAAC
>NC_056744.1:368406457-368466457 GCF_019279795.1 Protopterus annectens | reverse complement strand
TAAGTATGTGTGTGTGTGTGTGTGTGTGTGTGTGTGTGTGTGTGTGTGTGTGTGTGAGGGGCTATAATGTGTGGGTGTGAGTTTGCCTTGTGTGTATGCCTGTGCGATCTCGGAGTTGGAATATTAAAGTCGGGGTGTGTGGGGGGGCATAGCCCCCCAAATGGGGGGGGTGCAGGGTGGCTTTGCCCCCCTGTTTATCTTTAGTGTAGGGTGTTTTTTTTGGTTATGGGGGAGGCTGTGTATATGTTTGTGTGTGTGCTGTATGTATCTTTTAAAATGTCGGTATGTGTGGTTCATGGATTTTAGTCTCGTATTGTGGGGTTCGGGATTGTGTAGTTTCGTATTAAGTAGTGATTCCGTATATATATATATATATATATATATATATATATATATATATATATATATATATATATGTGTGTGTGTGTGTGTGTGTGTGTGTATATATATATATATATATATATATATATATATATATATATATATATATATGTTTCTCCATATGCATATACACACACACACATATATATATATATATATATATATATATATATATATATATATATATATATATATATATATATATATATATATACACACACACATATATATAATATATATATATATATGTTAGGTTTACCTTTGAATTGTTGTCCAGCATGTGTTCGATGTGCATAACGCCGAAAGTACGGCTGCAAAAAAACGACAATGCCGATTCACCATGTGTTTGAATGGCAAATAAGCAGTTGCTTTTTTGCCATTCAAACACAGGGATCAAATGTCAGAAATGGCTTTCCAGCAAACCATTTTCGACATTTGATCCTTTGAAGTTCTCCGTGTTTCAGTAATACGGGTCGTACAACAGGACGATCGCACATACCAAGTGCGACAAAACGAAGGTAAACCATAGATATATATATATACACACACACACACATACACAAATAGACATTCATATACGTTATGTATTGCAGCAACATTACTCAAAAGCCAAAGAAAGGGTGGAGACGGTCTGTAGAGAACATTTAGGGGAAAAAACAAAAGTGGGAAAGAAAGTGGTTTCCTTACACGGTCTGGTCTGTATTCAATATTCGGGGATCATGAGGTGTCCCTGGTGGGACACTAATGGAGCTGGGAGTGCAGAGAAAAAGTGAAGGAGACGAAGGAGTGAGCATCGCTGCAGGAAATGGATGGCCTCAGGGAGTGGTCCATGCAAACACAGAAATGAACTGCAGTGGCTGCAGCCAGTACTTTAAGTCCAAACAGGAAGGCAATACTGCTTCATTCTGTTCCTGCAAGAGGCTTTAGAAGAAACGTAAGGAAATAAAGTGATTAAAACAGTTAGTGTCAAAGTAAAGGAAATGCAGTTTGCAAAGCCACATCTTAGGTGAAATACTTTGTCTTGTTTTTTTTTTAACAGGTGGGTACCATTTGGTTTAAATGCATTTTGGGCTGAGGACAATCACTCACTGTGATGCTGCTGTCTTTTTCTTTAGAGATGAGCCTGAATAAATCAGTTACATTAGGATGTTACACCTTTACAATCTTTTCCAAAAACTGTAATTGCATATTAGCATTTGTAAGTCTCGACATTTGCTAACAGATCTTTTAAAGTATAAAGAACGATGCTCGTTACGTTTAAGGAGGGCGCATGAGGCGAGCCATACTGATGTCAAAACAGCGTAGAAACAATAGGGCTACTTCATTTGTTGCAGTAGCCGTGCACAGAGAAATGGCTATAAACAGCCCGATTTAGAATGTGCGACAATCAAAGTGTTGCAAACATTTATCTGTATGATGTTACAAGAAGGAAATTAAGCAAACTGCTGTTAATGAACCCTAATCACTTCAGTGTAGCTTATTCCTAACAGAGTTGTGTTTAAACATTATTCTTGGAGAATGTGAGGGTGAGTATAAGGCTAATTACAAAATGAATTAACTATGCTGAAGTGCACTTCTGTTGTTTACAATTTGCAAAGAAAATGCTGAAAGCATGGCTTCTTTTTACTGTAACCGAACCATGCAGATTTGCATCTGCACTGTGTGTAAATGTTTGCAGCCTTCAGAATAGAACTGTACTTCAAACTAATGTTACTTGCATACACATGAGAAAAATCTTTAGTAAGCCAGGGCATGTGGATTTGTCAGCCATTGCGCATGCTACTGCAGAACTCTGCTAAATTCTGAATCATTACTGGCTGCAGAATGGGTGTGGAAGTTGACTCCGGGGTTTGTTTAGCAGCTTCGTAATACATTTGCTTTGTCGTCATATTTTTGCCTACCCCTCCTGCACTGGACTCTGACATTAAATTACTTACTGAAATGAATGCCCATCCAGGATGTGCTGTCAGCTGGAACTGTACTCATTGCCCAGCAACAGCTCCATTTATAGCTCATAGGTGACGTCCAGGAAAAATGGTTACATTCTGGTCAGCCAACAGTCATCCTCATGGTTACAGGGCAAAACAGCATTGCAAAAATGCCATTAATATTAGCTTCATGCACCTCACAACACAGACATTATACAGTGACAGAAAGGTGTAGAAATACAGACTCCTGGATAGATAAGCTATCAGTGTTCTGCATTGTCCATGTATGCAGTTTGCATGTTATCCCCGTGTCTGTGAGATATTCTCCAGGTACTCCACTTTCCATCTGCTGCCTGGAAATACATTAGCTTATTGGCTATCTGTAGTACGAGTATAAATTGCATTTACCTTTGCCTTTGTGGCCTTGGGTACATCAGAGAGGTCTGAGATATTTGGTTAACAAACTAATACTATCGTAAGTACCAGCAGTACAGCTTAATCTTCTCTTTAGTCATAGTTTAATGAGCTTTCTACACCCTGCAGCAGTTTTTTTTCATTCACCCTTTTCCAATATCCAATTAACCTATCTTTCCTACCCATAATTACTTAACTACTCCTTCCAATCCAACACTTACATCTACTCCACCCTCTCACACTCTATTACAACTACACTTCAACTGTCCCAATACCTTCCCAGCTTAAACTGACCACCACATATAAATACCATGCGTGTCAAGCCAGTCACTGTTCTAATTCTAATACTTATTCTTATCTCCTTATCCTACTTACACTATCTTACCACACCTCTATATGCCAGTCATACTCCCTCAGCTATCTCATCCTCTTTGCAGCACACGCATTCCTCTATCTCCATTTCCCATAACCTCGACTCCCTCTATAACATTATGCTCTTCACCTATAAACTCATACTCTACCACAAAAACACTACTCCAAGCAATAACAGTCCCATCTCAAACTGTACAACTTATAAACCAGATTCTAAACAACCTAAATCCCTCTTCCCCCACACTCTCCATTCTACCTCTATCCTTACATCTGGGGACATGCACCCAAACCCTGGCCCCTCTCCTTCACATAGCTCATTCTCCCATCCCTTCCTCCCCACTGAGCTGGCAGATCCCTCCATTTCACAGCATTGAACGCTCAGAGCATATGCAATAAAATCCCTAACCTCCATGCCTGGCTTCTCCATAACGAACCTGACATTCTTTCCATCTCTGAAACCTGGCTTAACCACACATAAAAGGCTCTGAATTAACTCCACCCAACTACTGTGTTATCAGAAATGATAGAGCACATAAAAAGGAGGTGGTGTAGCTCTACTTTACTCCTCATCCCTCTCAGTGACCCCTTACTCCAAACCTATCCCCAAATTTGGTAATGCTGAATTAATTCTAGCCCTCCTTCAGGTAAACAAACACAAACATATCTGTATTACCACCCTTTATATCCCTCCCAGAGACAATGTCCCAATCATAGAGGACATTCTCTCCTGGCTTTCAACCAATATCACTAATAAAACTATAATCCTGGGGGATGTTAACATTAACTGGGACACAATTCAATCTCCTACTAACTCTCTAAATATAAATCGTTATAACATCACTCAACTTATTAACTCCATAACCAGACCTTCCAAAAGACCTAATTTCTGGCAGTACCCTAGATTGGATCCTAGTTTCCTGTCCTCACTACTTTTCTAATAGTGGTACCCTTACAGATCCACTAGGTGACTGCCTTCCCACTTTTGCCCATCGCCTTCCCACCTTCCTACGACTTTCTCACATATACACCTCTACCCGGTACCTAAAAACTTTAACCCCAATGCAGTCTCTGATGCACTAAACAATACTACCTGGAACCTACTCAAAACTCTACCCCTGGAAAATGCTGTTACCTACTTCAATAAAACCTTCTTAAACCTGCTAGACTCCTTCGCTCCCTGGAAAACAAAATGCACTAAAAGTAACTCTGTCCCTTGACTAACTAAGAATACCCTAGCCACCATGTGACTCCTTGATAAAGCTTGGAAATGCTACCATAAAACAAAAACTATTACTTCCCTTAATGAATAGAAAACACTTCGCAACAAAGTAAAAAAACAATTAACTCAGACCACAAAGCCTATTTTTTCACTCTCCAAGCCCATCACAACAATAACCTTAGAAAATTCTGGGATGGAATCTCCTTTTAAATGTCTGTAACTCAGATTTAGCTACTCAATTCAACTCATTCCTTATTGATTCCATATCGAAACTAACATCATCCTTCACTGATAACTGTGCTCTCCCACAACAACCTCATCACGTCCCCTTCTCCTCCAGTATCTCTAGGTCCCAACCTTCACCCTTTTCCTTGAACCCCCATTCCCATCTCTACCATAAAAAACGTCTTCTAAAATTGAAACCTTGCTCTAATGCACCTGATGAAATACCATCCTACTTCCTAAAGATATCCGCAGAAACCATTGCCTTCCCCACCTGCATCCTAATAAATCCATCAATTTCAGAAAGCCAGGTTCCCCAGCTCTGGAAAAAGGCCTTTATTATTCCATTCCATAAAGGTCGGTAACAATAATGAAATCTCCAACTAATGTCCCATCGCTATCTTATCCCCTATTTCAAAACTTCTCGAAAAATGCATCCACCTACAACTCTTAACCTATCTAATAAACAATAACTTTCTTACTCTCACCCAGCATGGATTCTGACTCGGCCACAGCACCACCACCACTCTCCTCTCCTTCCTAGAAATCATAAACAAAGCACGTGACTCTGGTCATATTGTATCCACCCTACTCCTAGACCTCTCTAAGGCCTTCAACACCATCTCTCATAACCTTCTTCTTACTAAGCTCTCTAAACTAAGTCTATCCCACTCCTCTATTAACCAGTTCACCAGTTACCTTTCAAATAGGCAACAAGCAGTTAAGTGGAAAAAAGCTACTTCACCATTCCTAAACACTCTCACAGGTGTACCCAAGGCTCAAGTCTAGGGCCCCTTCTATTCAGTATTTTCATTAATGACTTTCACCATGCCATCCCTAATGCCAACCTCATCCAATATGCAGATGACTCAATCTGTTCTGCAACCTCCACCTCTTCATTAACAAAATTAACCCAAGATGCCTTCTCCTCTACAGAACAATAGATGCTAGATAACCACCTAGCACTAAATGCATCCAAGACTAAACTAATGATATCCACCCCCCTCTAAAACCATCACCCTAGACAAAAACTCTTTCTCTATCACCAGCCAAAGTAACACTCCTCTTGAAACAGTCTCCACTGCTAAGTTGTTAGGAATCCTCATCGATGACCAACTAAGGTTTAGTAGCCATATTCAGGTAAATATTAAAAAAAAAACACAAAAAAATGGTCTTTATCCAATCTGCAATCCTCCCTCAAATCAAAACTCTCCTCCTGTTGCTATAAAATCTCAAAATTTGCAACTAGCCACAGATCTAATACCCATCACTGCATCTCCCTGCACCAACTGAACTAGCTTGAACTCCCAGTCTAACCTATTATATTCTTATTATAGCACACAAACTTACAGAAGGAACTTTCATTCTTTTTACTACCTTAATTTGTACACAGTTGTTACCATGTATTCTCTTTCTAATGTCCGATTAACTGTTTTGTAAAATTTGTAAGAATTGTTATTCTGTAATCTTGTAAAATTTAAAAAAATGGGTTTGTTGTGGCCCAATGGACTATGCACTCAGATGCAGGCTTCTCATCCCAGGCAATTTGGCATCTGTGAGAGTCCCTCTTTCAGTATATTGAAACAGCTTTTAGAAATCAATAAGTTCAACTGCTGAATCCTACACTAAGGCACTGTACGAGCACATCCACTCATGCATGAATCGTGCCATCCCAAATAGAACCAAAATGCTCTCATCCAAAAAGGAAGCCAATCTGGTGGTCCCCTGCCATAAACAAACTTTACAACAAAAGGAAGAAACTTTTGCAGAAAAGAGGAAAATCCCAGGATGCAAAACTCCCTTACTAGCCTCAGTAAGAAACTGAGATGCCTCATAAAATCCTCCAAAGCTAGTTATGAAAATAAAATTGCCAAAGATTCCAAAGACAACCACAAAGCATTCTATAACTATGTCAAGAATCTAAATGGCAATGCTCAGATCTGCTCTGAGCTAAAACAGAATGGCATTAAATATACTGATCCGAAGGATATTGCCAATATCCTGGCAGATCGATTCAGTGCCAACTTCACCCCTCTCACCCCTAAATGGCCCATCTCAATACCAGAAGATTGCCAAATTCCAGTAATAACGGCCACACAGGTACAAAACGCACTCTCTAAAGCCAAGAATACAGCATCCATGGGACCAGATGACATCCCGGGCTGTGTACTACATGAACTACAATATGAACTGGCACCTCACCTAAGTGTCATGTTTAATCATAGCCTCACCTCAGGTTTCATGCCCACTGAGTGGCGCAGAGCTACAGTTATCCCAATCCACACGGGGGGATCCACCTTGGATCCCGGAAACTACCGTCCCATCAGTCTGACAAGCCTTATCTGCAAGGCCATGGAGCGTATTATCATGGAACTTATAAACAAAGACATTGGCAACCTTCAAACACTGGACCCCACCCAGTTTGGGTTTGTGAAGGGCCGATCTTGTCTCCTGAACCTGATTGACTTCTTTGAATCAGTCTCCAGAGCCATGGACAAGGGTAAGGTGGTCCACACAGCCTATCTAGACCTTGCCAAGGCCTTTGACACCATCGCCTACTCTGGAATCATAGATAAACTTACTAAGTTAGGCATTAATCCCTATGTCACCCAATGGGTTGCTAAATGGCTTACTGATAGAACCCACACTGTAAAAGTAGCCGACTCCAAATCCAGCTCCAGATAAGTGACAAGTGGAGTACCTCAGGGTTCAGTCCTGGGGCCGCTCTTGTTTGGCATCTACTTCTCTGAAGTACAGGTCAACACTAAGGGACTCTGGCTAACAAAGTTTGCAGATGACTGCAAACTGGGAGCCATTATTGAATCCCAAATGATGTGGACACTCTACAAAAGGGCCTTACAGAAACACATGCTTGGTGCCAGAGCCATGGGCGCAAGCTCAATGCCAAGAAATGTATTCTTATCCCTTTGGGAAAAACATGTATCCATGAATTACCATATAGGTGGCAGTACACTAAACACAGAAAGTGTGATAAGAGACTTAGGGACACAGGTGGACAGTGGTCTCACCTTCGATAACCACATCGCCACAACAGTCAGGAAATCCTTCTATGTGGCACACCTCATCACGAAGGGCTTTTCATCCAGAAAAAAGGAGGTCATTGTCCCACTGTACTCATCCCTCATTGGACCCATCATAGAATACAACGCCCCATTTGTTATGTACCTCTCAAGACATCTGCAACAACTGGAAAGGCCTCAGAAATACCTCACTAAAAGAATCACAGGCCTAAAGCAGATGCCCTATGCTGACCGACTTAAAAAACTCCAGCTATACTCTGTCGCATATAGTCTACTCAGAGGCGATCTCTGCTTAACATACAAGGCCATGTCAAACCCAGAGCTGTTGGACATGCTACACTTAAAGAAATCCCAATCCCTCAGAGCTACATGCTCCAGGGATCTAAACCTTGTCATCACAATAAACAAAACATGCTGGAGGGATAGGTTCCTGACCCAGAGACTCCCCAGACTCTGGAATAGATTGCCCATACATGTCAAGCAGAGTGCCTCTTTGGACCTCTTCAAGAGGAACCTTGATGATTGGATGGGAGAAGGAAATTCACCCCAGGGATCACATCAGTCACCCTGCTAGACAGGGGTCCAGGAAAGTAAATAATGTGGGAAGAAATAGCCAGGAAATTGTTATGGCTAGGCTTGTATAGGCCCTAGGGCTGATAGCCTAGTACCAACCTATGAACCTATTAACAATAGAAGAAATTGTAAGACTTAATGTTCTAGGAAAAAAGGGGCATTGCAAGTATGTGATGCACCCTCCCCAGCTGCCCTGGCACATTACCGAACCAGAGTATGTGGAGTCACATTCAAGTTGAGAACCACCTAATTAAAATTGAGCAAAGTTAGAACAAGATAGCAAGATTCAGTGCAAACCAGTCTATAAAATTTCACCACTGCCTGGCCTTAAAACAACTACACTGGCAAGAACTTCTACAATACCTCTCTATAATCCACTTGCTAACTGTTCATAGATGGTTACTAGGCTAATGGCCCTAGGGCCCTTACAAGCCTAGCCTACAGTTTATCCCCAAAAAAGAAACCTCAGTCAGCACCTGTCACCCCTGTTATTGAAAGACAAAGGTGGAACCCCTGGGACAAATTTGTGGTTTTCAATCCACTCATCAAGGTTGCGCTTGAAGAGGGTTAGCGGGGTACTCTGTTTCACATGTACAGAAAGTCTATTTCAGAGACAGGGCAGCCTCTGGGAGACAAACCTGTCTCTCCAGCAGGTTTTGTTGATGTTGCATTTAGATTTAGGCCTATTGAGTGGGTAATGCATGAGGAGTTAGACTTACGGATATGGAGCATCTCTAGTAGGGCAGGGCACAATATTGCCTTGTAGTTGAGACACAGATCACCTCTAAGCAATCTGTATGACACTGAGTAAAGTGATAGTGATTTAAGCCTGTCCACATAGGACAGGTTTTGGAGACCATGGATTCTCTTTGTGAGGAATTTTTATGACCTTTCTAGTTGGTGCAGGTGTTTGGAGAGGTACATACCAAACAGGTCATTATACTCAAGTATGGGTCTAATGAGGGAAGAGTACAGAGAGGTAATAACCTCCTTTTTTTCTGGATGCAATCCCTTTACTTATAAGATGAACCAAGTAAAAGGCTTTTCTAACCACTGCCACCACATGATGGTTGAATATGAGATTGTTGTCAACCCGAGTACCCAGGTCTCTCATCATGGGTTGTGTGCTTAGGGGGTTGTCATTGATGTGGTAATCAATAGGGGCTGTGTTTTTGCCAAATGGTATGATAATACTTTTTTTCTTGAGTTTAACTTAAGACCATGACTTTGACACCAGTTATTTGTAGCTATGAGACCCTCTTCCAGTATGTTAACATCATTTGGGGAGTCAATGACAGCACGCAACTTACAGTCATCCACAAACTTGGTCAGCCACAGGCCCTTTGTCTTTGCCTGGACCTCTGAAATGTAGATGCCAAACAGTAGAGGTCCCAGGACAGATCCCTGGGAAATACCACTAGTGACAGGTCTGCTGTCAGAGGTTGTGGCACCTGTTTTGATCTTGTGGGTCCTGTGAGTCAGTTGGCCACCCCATCTGATGAGATCTGGATCAACACCAAGCTGTGTTAGATTTTTGATGATGCCAGAGTTGGGGAATTGTGTCAAAGGCCTTGACCAGGTACAGGTAAGCTGTATGTACTGACTTTCCCTCATCCAGTGCCTTTGTGGCAGTCTCAAAGAAGTTAACTAGGTTCAATAGGCAAGATCTGCCCCTGACGAATCCGAATTGGGAGGGGTCAAGTGTCTGGAGATTGCCTATGTCCTTGTTTATGAGATCAATGATAATACACTTCATGGCTTTACAGATAAGACTTGTCAAGCTAATGGGACGATAGTTTCCCAGGTCAGTAGTGGCACCACATTTGTGCAAGGGGGATGACAATGGCAGCTATCTCCCCACTCTGCTGGAATGAAGCCCGTAATTAGGCTGTAGTTGAATAAGGTGCTCAATGGCGAAGCTAGTTCTTGCTGGAGATGGTGTAGAATACAGCCTGGGATACGATCAGGTCCCGTGGAAACTGTGTTCTTTGCCTTGGATAGGGCCCTTAACACTTGATCTATGGAGATATGAGGTGTGGGACAAGTATTAGAGATGTCATTTGGGCCTTTGGGGGATGATAAAGGGGTGAAGTTTGCGCTGAACCTATCAGCTAGCAGGATCAGTGTAACTGGTACCATTAAGTACAAATTCATAAAATTAAGAACAAACCTCAAAACCGCCTCACATTACTAAACATAGTGAAACCTTGCTCCTCTGCTAGACCAGAGACAAATACGTTCTGTGGACAAATCCCCAGGAACCATAACCAAAACCCACAATTCTGCGTGGCTGTCCTTGTACTACAGTTATGTCTCTGAAATCTGTAACTCTGCTCCTACCACTACCAGACAGCAGACCAACGTATGTTACGTATCTAGATTAATTCAAAATCTACTAAGGCAATACTTCAACACAGCTACACTCCAGCACATCTCTGGAAAGATAGACCATCCATACCATACAGCAAAGTAACTTTCCACATCTAAAGCACCGAGACCACTGAACTACTGTACAAGACGCACTTAGGCTTCTGACCTCCCACATCTGAAGCACCGAGACCAGACATTTCACACATGAAGCACTGAGACCACTGATGTCTCACACCTGAAGCACTGAGACCACTGACATCTCATATCTGAAGCACTGAGATCACTGACATCTCATATCTGAAGCACTGAGAGTACTGACATCCTACATCTAAAGCACCAAGACCACTGAAGTCCTACATCTGAAGCAGACACCCCTGATCTCCTGTATATGAAGCACTGAGACCACTGAGCTCTCACATCTGAAGCTCTGCGACCACTGACGTCTCATCTGAAGCTCTGTGACCAGATGTCTCACATCTGAAGTTTTGCGACCACTAATGTCTCACATCAGAAGCTCTGCAACCACTGACGTCTCACGAAGCTCCGAGACCACTGATATCTCGCGAAGCTCTGAGACCACTGACGTCTCACGAAGCTCCAAGACCACTGACGTCTCACATCTGAAGAACTTGGTTCACCCAAACAATATATCCTCCTGACATCTGCACTCATCCCCTCTATCAATCTTACTTCAAACTTGAACATGCAGCATCTCCACAATGCACATCTCACCATTATCTGTCTTCCCCCCACTACCAGCTCACTCTCCTCATATACTGTCTTCTACATCTCTTCCATAGTGTTTCTCTATTCTGCTGTCCTATACTTCTTCCCGCCCCACTACTCCACTCATTTCCTATAATTGTTTCTCTGCTGTACTAAACATAGTCCCCCCAGACTCTCCCCTTTACTTTTCTATGGCTCCCTATCCTACTTCTACACACTGTACATTATTAGTTTCCCCTTCTTTATCATCCTTACCGCTTCTGTCTCGTTAGATTGTATTCACTGCCTGCGTTCATACATTTCTGCTTATATGACAATACACACATTTTTGTCTCAATGTCTATTACCTTTCACTGCTTACTCCTACACTGTATGGATTACCATTGTACATTACTGCTAATGTTTGTCCTCACCACGCTCTCTATGATTTATTCCTCCATTAATTGTAATAGCTTTACTCATTAGCAAGCACAACTGTCTGACAGTGTATTACAATGTAACTTTTCATCTTATTATATTCTAACATATATTGTCTACGAATTGAATATTTTCTTGATTGAAATTGTCTTTAGTGGCATTTTTGCATTATGTAATTGGAGCTTTTCTCCCTGGGCCCCCTGCTGAATAGGGGCAGCAGCCCAGCCAAGTAACAGACCTTGCTACCACCACTTTTGCCCTCTAACATTGCACTGCCCCAATTGTCTACTCCTATTGGCATTGAAACCAGGACTGTTTCTGCTAGACCAGAAAGGATGTGTGAATGTCACTGTGGCTGGCAAGGGAACTGCCTTTTAACCCTTTATACACACCTGCACTCCTACTTGTACTCAGCAAGCCTGAAAGTGCAGCCACGGATTTATACAATGCTGCCAAACAGCACTCTCATTCTTCACTCAGTCCAGTACCTAAAACAGCACTTGTAGTTTCCTCTTCATATATTCCTACAGTACATTTAACATGAAGTAGTAAAAGCTGCCACTAGCTGGTGTATGTATTTCTCTGTAAAGTTTTCATGTACTGCAGTTGTAGTTCTGAGTGCATTCATACCAGTTATATCATGTTTCTGTTTTTGAAACTGTTCATGTTGTTACTGTTGCAAAGTCTAGAGCAGGAATTAAAGCTCAAAACTATTAGAAGCATTTGACATTCTAAGACTTCTCAGTACTGAATTCCTACACTTTCCCAAAGATGGAACAAATCAGATCCTGCCATTATCTCTTCTCTCAAGTGGTTCAGCACAACTATGTAAGAGCTCACAACAAAAGATGTTAAAGTATATCGCTATTAGTGTGGTGCTTACGTCACAGAAGACCATGTTCAACCCGACCAGACATCGGCATCCTTGTCCCTCCAGACTGTGCAGATGTTTATCACGTAGGAACATTAGTGCATTCCCTTTATAAATCTACCATCTGCCTGTGCTCTTTTACAACTTCCTTTTTTCTGAGACAAATAGCAGGATATCTATCCTTCCTACTCCTAGACATGGTTCGAAGGATCCTGACCAAGAAGAAACACCTGTGGACATCCTCTGGGTTAGAAACTTGGAGAAATTAGGCTTCCTAGCAGGTTAAGGGAAAGGTGGAAGTGGAAGAGTTAATTATAAAGGGATGGGGTATCGTCATCCCAGACTTGGGATACCTGTGAAAGATAAGAGGGGATTGGTGGGGGGAAATTGATACTGCAGCAGTGATCTACTTGAACAAGTACTATTGACTACGACGGAACACATATGGACAGTCTCTGGGTCAGGAACTTAGTTCTCTAGCCTGAGGCAGTAATGGTGGGGGGGTACAGTCCTGTCAAACTATCACAGATTCATAGGTACTTGCTAGACTTGTGTTCAGAGGATCATTGAAAAGCCTAGCCCTAATTCCCGGTTGCTCCCAGTCACTGTTTGGATAAGTGACTTGCTCAAGGTTGCACAGTAGGCAATTGAAGGCTAAGTAAATCAAACCCTGTACCACAAGAACTGGCTCATTAACAGTGTTAAAATTATTCTCTAACTGCTAGACTTTCACCACCAACCTTTCTGTTAATAGCAGAGTATCAGTGACCACTGCTCAGTCATCTTTTGTTGGACATTCAAAAAGTGAAAAGTACCCCCAAGCTTTGATCCAATGCAGACCACTCCCTGAAAGGCTTCAAACCCATCTACGTCTTGAACTTTACAATATCAACTGGCAGTTGGTCTACAACCAGCTCCCATCTCATTGCCACCCTAGAATCATAATCCACAGCCCATCAGTGAGAAATTGCTTCTAGTGAGGGACGATTGCCTAAGGGGAAATAACTACACTTGCCTAAATTCCACTATCAAAGACCACATGCAGGACAGACATCATGTGTTTAAAATGGAAGTAGTCTAATAGACCAGAAGATTGCATAATCTTCCAGCCACTAAGGAGTGCTGCTAGAACTGCAACCAAAGTCGCTGATGCTGCATTCTTACAGAAGAAGCAATCCATAAAGGTGGATAATCCCAAAATGTTCTGGAAAACCCTCAGCTCAACAGCTGGGAGGCCCAAAGGAATCAGTAAAATAGATATTCGGCAAATCCATTGTCAGTGACTTTAAGCAGTACATTTTTTGCGTTATCTTCACGAACAGCTCCTTTCCAGAGCTTCAGTCATCTCCTGCTTCAGCTCTATCTCATTAAGAGATAACTATCCACATAAAAACCCCTTTTCATCACAGATTAATATCCTGTTTCATTGTGAATAAAAGCACAAAAATAAACAGCAGCTGCAGTACTTGATCTGCTGTAAAACACCCCACATTTTGTACATTTGCTTTCTTTTCTGGTAAAAAAAAAAAACTTTCATTTGAACTCATTCCTTGACAGCTAAGCATTGTCCCATCAAAGTTTAAGTACAGCATTCTCCCCCCAGGCAAAATGTTCCTTCGCTAAAATTTCAGAGAAACTGGTTTGTAAGTAGCTCACTGAATCCATAAATGCAGCCTTCTTATGTATACTGAACTTGTTTTTCACATGGGCTTTAACATTCTCACAGCCATCAGTAACACCACAGACACCTTCTACACTAACACAAAGTAAACTAACAGGAGTTCTTTCCTGAAAAAAAGCATTTCCATCCCTAACTCATCCACCATTGCTCAATTAGCTAAATTTCAATAACTGTAACAAAGGTTCCTTGGCTTGGTTTAGCAGGTACCATACTCTCAGAGCCCTGTGCAGACCGCTCCCCTTCAGGTGCCTTCAAATGTGATGTACCCAAGGATTTGTTCTTGGCCCTCTACTGCTTTCAGTTTACATTAGCTGCAACCATCTCACCTCCTTCATTCTCACATATTACTTTACATAGAAGACATTGTCCATCTTTGAATTGACCCCATCTACATCAGCTGCATCCAAACATGCCTCTTACAACACATGCATTACTCAAGCCACAACCCAAATATACTTCAGTCTTAGCTTTGATCCAAACCTCTCCTTACAAGAATCATCATCGTGAAGATATGTGAAGGCTGCCAGCCTAGCCAGATGGAATTTTGTAGATAATTCTGTCATTTGTAAATATTAATATAAGCCACAGGCTTGTTCTCTTAAATGGAAGAAAATGGTGTTAAATGTGGAACTGCAAAAATGTAACAGTGCACTCTGCTGTAGGAAAGCTGATAAGTCAAGCATTGTGTAATTGTTTGATCACAAAACCTAGAGCCAAGATGTCTGGATGAAGGAATTCTTGCTTTTGTTTTGAGACTAGAGTTATTTGCTAGAATTTGCATGTACAATGTCTTTTATTGCTGTAGCTTCCTGACCAAGTACAAGATCAAAGCAATGTAAATGTAGAGATTCTGTTAGCCTGGGAATCAGGGAGAAATGATGTAATCTGAAATGAGCCAGTGGTACTGTGTTATCAATTTAAGGTCAGAGAGACAGAGCATTTTAGCATTTGTCTTGAGAACATCCAACAACACCAGCACTCTGCCTATGCTCTATATGTAAGTTTATTTTAGAACTACGTTTTCTCTTAGATATAGCTAGGAAATAGGAAGATTAGATTAGTTTTTTTTCTGTATTGATGTCAGAACTTTCTACTGTATTATTTTAAGTATTTCTCTGTGATCTCTGAACTCTTGATTAACACCGTGTAGTAAGAAATATTGTCTGGTGTTTTTATTATTTATTATTAAATATTTTTAAACCTTTCAACTGTGGCTGTTTTGTGTAGAGATAATTTAAACTCTTTGAGTACATTGCATATATATAGTGATGCTGTACAAAGCTCGTCCAAATAAGCCTTGAGTGTTCAGTTGCACTTACCATTTGGATAATAATATTGCACAGTATAATTGGACACCCTTTCATAAGGGCCTTTTAGTAGCCAATAAATATTAGTGGGTGGTGGCATCTGATACTATGTTTTAGACTGGGCAGAAAGGGGCACAGCTGCAGAATCTGTGCCAGCCTTCCCCAGGAGTGTCTGTGTGTTTGTATACAAGTCATATCCCAAAGTGTGTGTGTGTGTGTGTGTGTGTGTGTGTGTGTGTGTGTGTGTGTGTGTGTGTGTGTGTGAGCTACTTGGGCAGGGACATGAAGCACTGGTTGGACAGAGAGGGTGCTGGAGGTTTTAGCTTGACCACTAGGCTGAGATCTACACCCTATAGTTGTGCCAGTGGGGACTCTTATTGGGTATCTGGAGAGAAAGGGAGAAACCAGCCCCAGACTGACCATTATCTCTATGTGCCCTTAAGGGAAATTGTACTTTACTGTGTGTGTACTTGTTATCCTTCCCAATGTGGACGAGGATTGAGGCTTCTTGATTGCTGGGCCAGTGCACGGGCATCACAATCATCAACCCTCTTCCTATTTTCTACATGGGGTCAGGGTGTCGTGTTAACTGTCACCATCTCTCTCGATTCAATACCACACTTTTGCCTTCTTTGACAGTCATGCCTTATTGTCACAGATCTTCTCTCATACAATCCATCCACCTCTTTGCTGGATGCCCTAATTTCCTCTTACCCTCTTACTGTCTGTTCAAAATCTTCTTTATCAGATTATCTTCTGTTTTTCTGTACATGTGCCAGAACCACCATAATCTATTTTCTTTGATCTTTTCTGCAGTTGGAACCACTTTGGGTTCTGCTCTTATGTCCTCATTCCCTCACCTATCCCACAGCGTGCATCCTATGATGTTTCTCAGGTACTTCATTTGCATCACGTCTAGCTTTCTCATCTCCTCTGCCTTTACTGCCCAGTAGTAGTACTACTGTTTTGCACACTTTACTTTTCAGCTTCTTAGGCATTCTTCTGTTATATGCTACACCTGGTACTTTACGCCAGTTGGCTGCAGGCCCTCTGATTCTGTCTTTGACCTCTGCATTAAGACTTCCATTCTCCTCAACTACCCCCCAAGATTCTTGAAGCTGTTAACCTGTTTTACTATTTTTCTTTCTATTTCAATTCTCAGCTTCTGATTTTCCTCATTTGCTGCCATTACAGCTGTCTTATCTGTACTCAATTTCATCACGTCTTCAGGTTTGCATTCCATTACACTATCCTTTGCTGAGGTTCTTGCTCAGAATCTGCCTGTAATGCCACATCATCTGCATACAGTAACTTTGTTGATCTGTCTCCTCAGGCCTGTTTACTAATATAGTCCATTACCAGTATGAACAGCAGTGGGCTCAGAGCTGAACCTAGTGTACATTCACTCTCCCACTGGGAACACCTCTGTGAGGCCAAACACTGTTTAAACTTGAGTAATTGGATCCTTGTACATAGCCTGCACTAACTCTACCAGTGTTTCTGGAACTTCAAACCACCGCAGTACTGCCCAGATCAACTTACTTGGGACCTTGTCATATGCTTTCTCCAAGTCTAGGAATGCCCACTTGGACTCTCATCTCTATCTTCTTCTCAACTATCTGTCTCACTGCAAACATCGGGTCAATTGTGCTGCAACCTGATCTGAATCCAAACTGGTCATCTCCCATCTTACTTTCTACTACTATGCACATCAGTTTATCAATCATTCTGTCCAGACCTTTCATGCAATGTGAGGAGTTTGATACTTCTGTATTCTACACAGTTGTGGATGTCTCCTTTATTCTTGTTAACTGATATGAGTATGTTTATTCTCCAGTCATCTGGGATACGCCTTTCTCTCCATACTGCTATGAGAACCCTCAGGAGCGATTTCTCCCCTATCTCACCCAGCATCTTTATCAATCTGCTGTGGCCTCATCTGAGCCTGCTGCTTTGCTTTCCTTGACTTCATTTTCTTTTGTGCTGTTCTTAGTTCTTCTAAGGTGGGCTACTACTCTTCTCTCAGTGTAAGCTGTGTCTGGGGCAGTGCAGCTTCTGTGGGTTTTTCTTCATTCAGAAGCTGTTGGAAGTTCTCCTTCCATCTTCCTTTGATGCCCTGTGGACTGGTGAGCAAGTTGTTGTTGGCATCCCCTATGAAGGGTGTCTGACTATCTTCCTTATTTTTCTGTCATTGTCCTGCAAATAGATATAAAGTTTTTTTATGCTGCTTATTGAGTCACATTCCAGAAGCTGGCAGAGTGCCTCAAATGCTGTTATTTGCTACTGCAATTCCTTTCTTTGCTTCTCTGTTCACAAGGGATAAGAAACTAAGAGTAATGCTACTCAACGCCAGAAGTCTAAACCTCAAGATGCACGCACTCGAAACTCTCCTTAGCATGGAGAACATCGATATCTGCGCAGTAACAGAAACCTGGTTCAAGGCTCCCGAGAGCACGGCAGCACTACCAGGTTATACCTCATACCATGCTTTTCAGCCCCAAAACTTGGACCGAACCACAAAAGGAGGGGGAGTATCAATATTCGTCAAAGATACCCACACCTCCAGGTTAGTGGCACAGCACGAAGCATCAGAGACTATCCATGTGCAACTAACTGTGGGTAAAACTGCCTTCCAGTTTATAGCCTGCTACAGACCACCCTCCCAAACACAGGAACCCCACTTGGCCTTCCTGAGAATACTGGAAAATATGAAGGTCTCTCCAAACACCATTATATTGGGCGACTTCAACTACCCAAACATAGACTGGGAGCATTACTCTAGCTCCAACACCCTAGCCCAAAGGTTCCTAGAATTTATAAACTCAAATGCTATGGAACAACTTGTTACCACTCCCACAAGAGGGGAAAACATACTGGACCTGATCATCACCAACATGGGGACACTATGCTCCAGACCAGAAGTGTATCCCTCACTGGTAAGATCAGACCATAAACTAATCTCACTGGATATTCACATCCCGACCCCACCCCCTGCCCAGAAAACCACAGTGAAAAACTTCTCTAAAGCAAATTTCACACGCCTCAAAACCGAGGCGAAATCCTTCAAAGCCCCCGAGCCTGTGGAAAATACGGCCCAGACCGCAGAATCCTTTATAAACGCATTCTATGAACACCTTCAGGAATGCATGGATCATGTAATCCCAAATAAAACCAAGACCCAATCCTCCAAAGGCAGACGTCCTGTATGGTGGACCCCAGCCATAAACAAACTATACAATAGAAGGAGGAAGCTACTACATGATAGAGCAAAATCCCAAAAAGGGAAGGCATCTCTGATCAGTATTAGCAAAAAACTACGGGCACTCATAAAATTGTCTAAGGCCAGCTTCGAGAGAAAAATTGCACAGGACACTAAGGATAATCACAAGGCTTTCTTTAGTTATGTTAGGAACCTGGGTGGGAATTCCCAGATATGCTCAGAATTAGTCCAAAATGACAAAAATACACAGAGCCCACAGACATTGCCAACATCCTAGCTGACAGGTTCAGTGCAAACTTCTCCCCCCTCTCCCCACCAAAAGGGCAAATATCTATCCCAACAGAGTGCTGCCCCCCTGATCTCAGATGCTCAGGTAAGAGCCGCCCTCTCCAAAGCAAAAAACACAGCATCAATGGGACCAGCATCAATGGGACCAGATGGTGTCCCGGGCTGCGTCCTACATGAACTCCAAGAAGAGCTAAACCCAAACATAAAACTACTGTTCAATCTTAGCCTTACTACAGGATATGTA
Source organism: Protopterus annectens (assembly GCF_019279795.1). Taxonomy (NCBI): domain Eukaryota; kingdom Metazoa; phylum Chordata; order Ceratodontiformes; family Protopteridae; genus Protopterus; species Protopterus annectens. The sequence continues at coordinate 368,447,183 of NC_056744.1, read as the reverse complement.
CCCAAAGAGTGGCGTATAGCAACAGTGGTCCCTCTCCACAAAGGTGGTGCCTCAACGGATCCTGGAAACTATTGCCCCATAAGCCTGACTAGCTTGGTCTGCAAAGCTATGGAAAGGATCATCATGGACCTCATAAATAAAGATATTGGGGACCTACAGACACTGGATCCTACCCAGTTTGGCTTTGTTAAGGGCAGATCCTGCCTCTTAAACCTGGTCGATTTCTTTGAAACAGTCACCAAGGCCATTGACGAGAGGAAGGTGGTCCACACAGCCTACCTGGACCTCGCAAAAGCCTTCGATACAATACCCCACCTGGGCATTATAGATAAGCTCACCAGCTTAAATATAAACCCCTATGTCACTAGATGGGTTGCAAACTGGCTCAAGGACAGAACCCACATGGTTAGAATTGCTGGAGCCATGTCAGACTCCAAACCAGTTACAAGTGGCGTCCCACAAGGCTCAGTCCTGGGACCTCTCTTGTTCGGTATATATTTCTCGGTACAGGCCAACATGGAAGGACTGTGGCTGACCAAGTTCGCAGATGACTGCAAACTGGGCACCATAATCAACTCTCCAGCCGACACAAGCATCCTCCAAAAGGGCCTCATAGAAACAGACAACTGGTGCCAGAGCCATGGCCTCAAGCTAAACTCCAAAAGTGTATAGTCATCCCTTTGGCAAAAACAAAGTGCCCACAAATTACCACATAGGTGGTAATCCATTAAGTACAGAAGAAGTCATTAGGGACCTGGGGACCCAAGTTGATAGCAATCTCTCATTTGACAACCACGTGGCCAAAGTGGTTAGAAAAACATTTTATATAGCCCACCTAATCATGAAGGGATTCACATCTAGATCAGGGGGGTCATCATACCTCTTTACTCATCCCTCATCAGGCCTATAATTGAGTACAATGCCCCTTTTGGGATGTACCTTACCAGACACCTGCAGCAACTGGAAAGACCCCAAAAGTACCTCACCAAGAAGATCAAAGGCTCAAACAGATGCCATATGCTGCCCGGTTAAAGAAACTCCAGCTCTACTCAGTGGCATACCACCTGCTCAGAGGCGATCTGTGCCTGACATATAAAGCCATGTCCAACCCAGAATTAATGGACATGCTGCACCTCAGAAAATCCAAATCCCATCGGCTACGCTCGAGAGACTTGAACCTCAGCACTGAAATAAATAGGACATGCTGGAGGGACAGATTCATAACCCAGAGGCTCCCTTCACTCTGGAATAAAATCCCAGTCCAGGTTAGGCAGAGTCCCACATTGACTCTCTTCAAGAGGAATCTTGATGAGTGGATGGGAGATCGTAGGTTTACCCCGGCTATCACTTCTGTGTCACTGTTAGACAGAGGCACAGTATACTAACCTCAAAAAAAGGCATAGCAAAATTAATTTAAAATGGGTGGCGAAAGCCAAACACACTCTGGCTAGGCTTATAAATGCCCTCGGGCAGATAGCCTAGTATGAACCTATGAACCTGTTAGTCAACCGGAATTCCTTCCTAGCCTGGTCTGTCTTTTCTGTCTCCCACTTTTTCCTGCACTCTTTCTTTTGATTACTTCCTGGACTTCTGCATTCCACTGCCAGCTTTCCTTATGTAACTTATTTCCATACCTGACTCAACCACATATGTGATCTGTAGTCCTCACACATGCTGTTTTGAGGGTATAGCCATTTTTCTTCAATTCCACGTATTCCCTCCTCAATTTACTCATATTGTTGTTTTCTCTCCAGTCAAATTCCACATCTTCAGCCTAGTCTCTGTTGACTTTAGAGCCTTCTCCGACCATTGCTTACAGCTGATCATGGCAACCAGTGGTTTATGTTCTGGGCTGACTGTCTCACTGGGGATGACTTTGCAATCATTGATCCTAAACAAGTGCAATTTTCTTACTAGGAGGAAGTCTACTTGAGTTGCATGCTGGTCATGTGATCTTGTGACAGTCTCTCTTTCTGAACCATGTGTTAGCTACTATCAAGCCATTTTCCAGACAGAAGTCATGAATGGCCTTCTCCTTTATTCCTGTTGTCCCACCCATGTGGACCCAGGCAGTCCTCATATCCTGTTTTGTCTGTCCCAATACATGCTATTCAGGTCACCCATGATAAACACCAATTTAAGTTATCCTGCTTTATCTAGTAGGTCCTGCAGCTGCTGTCTGAATGCACTCTTTTCCTCACTATCACAACCCTGCTGTGTGGCATAGGCTGAGATTATGAATACTGCCCTATCATTTGGTTGTAGCCTGATTGCTATGAGTCTCTCACTTATTCTAATGACATCCCTCACTGTCTTCTGAAGCCTCTCTCTCGCCACAATTCCCACACTATTTCTAGCCTGTCCTCCTCCTGAGTAGTAGCTGCACTGCCTTTCCATCTTGTTTCTTGGATACACAGGATGTTCGGTCTCCTCTGTACCATCATGTCATCCACTTCCAAGCTCCATCTTGTCAGTGAACCTGAGAGTAGCAATTCTTAGTTCATGTTTGGCGGGTTGATTGTTTTTATGTGCAGCTTTCGCTCAACAGAGCTATCCCAGGTAACCCAAGCTGGTCAACTGGACAAGTAGCTTATTGACCCAGGGCTGCTGGGATTTATGGTGGGCACACAATATACCCCTCCCACTAGCATGGGTCCCTGGCGTAGGTTAGAGTAGGTGATGCCCTCAACCCACTCATCACCAGCAAATACCCATGCCCATTTAGGAATCATTATTCAACCACAGTAGATGCCCAAAGCAGTTGGTCTATACAATTCTGCTACCTATAGGGCACCATGTAGTGTCTGTGCTGCTGCCCACAGCTCCAATCATTGGTGAGTGTAAGATGGAAACACTCAGCAAGTGATTTGGAGGAGAGAAGAACCCCACAAAGACATGGGAAGAACATACAAACTCCAAATGGGCACTGGCTGTTGATCAGGATCAAACCTTGTACCTTGTGTGACAACCATGCCCTGCCCAGCAATCAAGGAGCCTCAGTCCTCACCACTAACACCAGGGAGGTTGTCTTCTAGAAGAGAAGAAAGGATAATTAATACACACAGTAAAGTACAATTCCCCTTAAGTGCACACAGTGATCACACAGTCTGGGGCTGGTTGCTCCCTTGCTCACCATGTCCCCAATAAGACTCCCCATTGGCACAGCTATAGGGTCCAGGTCTCAGCCTAACTGGGCAAGCTAAAACCTCCAGTACCCTCTCTGTCCAACTAGTGCTTCGTGTCCCTGCCAAGTAGCTGACACAACACACACACATTGAGATAAGTATTTACACAACTTCACAGACACTCCTGGAAAAGGTTGACACAAATTCTCCAACTGTGCCCCTTTGCCCAGACTATATGGTAGTAATTACTGTCACCACTCAGTTAATAATATCAGCCACTAAAAGGCCCTTAAAAGGGTGTCCAATTATTACTGTGCAATATTATTATCCAATGGTGGTATGACTAACAGTCAAGGCTTACTTTAGATTGGCCTATTACAATAACCTCTATAAGTATGCAGTGTATTCTAGAGCGTATCTCTACACAAAGCAGCCACAGGTAGAAGGTTTTAAAAATATTTAATAATAAATAATTAAAACACAAGTCAAAACTACTACACCGCAGAGATATCTAAGAGTTCAGAGATCACACAGAAACTTAAAATAATACAGTAGAACAGGTCTGATTTCAAAGAAAAATACCTAATTAATCTTTACTAGCTTTAACTATTCCTACGAGAAATGATGGTGTTACAAACTTACATGTGAGCATAAGCAGAGTGCTGGTAAGTTGGATATCAAGATCAAAATGCTCTTAATCTCACTGAGACACAGTTTATAAAACATCACTAACAAACATGTCTCTGGGTCCTCCCCAGATTACATCATTTTTGATTAGGTTTTCCCAGTATTCTTATTGCATCATCTTGACACCTGCTCTGAGTTCCCAGGCTAATAGAAACTCCATTTACATTATTTAGCAAGCTAACACCTGCACAGGAGAATACAACACTAAAAGGCATTTCACATATACACTCTAGCAATTAGTCCTTAGCTAACACAATAGACAGAATGTCTTCAGCCAGCCTAACCGGAACCAACTTTAAAGATCAAAGAATGTCATAAAATCATTTCAATTTCAAAAGACAAATTTGAAAGGCTACAGCAAGGGGGCAATGTTGTAGCAATCTTGAAGTTCACATTTTACAGTGTTTTCTTTACACTCAAGAAACATAGGTTCATAGGTAGGTACTAGGCTATCTGTCCAAAGGCATTTATAAACCTAGCCAGAAAGTGTTGGCTTTCGCTGCCCCCTTAGAATAGTTCCCTGTGCCTCTGTCCAGCAGAGCCATTGAAGTGATCCCTGGGGTAAAGTTTCTGTTTCCCATCCACTCGTCAAGTTTGCTCTTGAAGAGGGTTAGAGAGAAGCTCTGCCTAATGTAGATTGGAATCTTGTTCCAGAGCATGGGAAGTCTCTGGGACAGGAATCTATCCCTCCAGCACATCCTATTTATTGTTGTGGTGAGGTTTAAATCCCTGGAGCATGTGTCTCGAGGGGATATGGTTTTCTTTATATGGAGCATGTCCATCAATTCTGGGTTGGACATGGCCTTGTATGTCAGGCAGACATCACCTCTGAGTAGGTGGTATGCAACTGAGTACAGCTGGAGTTTCTTCAGTCGAGCTGCATAGGTCATCTGCTTGAGGCCAGTGATCCTCTTGGTGAGGAACTTCTGTGTTTTTCCAGTTGTTGTAGGTGTCTTGTAAGGTACATCCCAAATTGGGCATTGTACTCTATGATGGGTCTGATGAGTGATGTGTAGAGGGGCCCAATGACTTCTTTCGATCTGGATGCAAACTCTTTTGTGAGTAGGTGGGCTACATAGAAGGATTTTCTAACCACTTTGGCAATGTGATTATCAAAGGAGAGGTTACTATCTACTTGGGTCACCAGATCCCTTATTACGTCTTCCATATTTAGGGGGGCTACCACGCGTGTGGTAGTTTGTTGGTACTTTGATTTTTCCAAAGGGGATGTCTATGCACTTTTTGGCATTTAGCTTGAGGCCATGGTTTTGACACCAGGTATCTGTCTCAGTGAGACCCTTTTGGAGGATGTATGTATCAGCTGGGGAGTCAGTTATAGCCTCTAGTTTGTAGTCATCTGCGAACTTGGTCAGCCATAGTCCTCCTGTGCTTGCCTGTACCTCTGAGAAGTATATGCCGAACAGGAGGGGTCCTAGGACTGAGCCCTGGGAATGCCACTTGTAAACGGTTTAGAGTCAAGACCTAGCTCCCGTAACTCTTACCATGTGGGTTCTGTCCGTGAGCCAGATGATAACCCATCTCGTGACATAGGGGTTTATGTTCAGGCTGGTGAGCTTGACTATAATACCCGAGTGGGGAATGGTGTCGAAGGCTTTTGCGAGGTCTAGGTAGGTTGTGTGGACCACCTTTCCCTCATCTATAGTCTTGGTGACTGTCTCAAAGAAGTCCACCAGGTTTAGGAGACATAATCTGCCCTTAAAGCTGAACTGGGTAGGGTCCAGTGTTTGGAGGTTTCCAATGTCTCTGTTAATGAGATCCATGATGATGCGCTCCATAGCTTTGCAAACCAAGCTAGTCAGGCTTATAGGGCGATAGTTCCCAGGGTCCATTGTGGCTCCACCTTTGTGGAGTGGAATAACTATTGCTGTGCACCACTCTGTGGGCATGTAGCTTGTGGAGAGGCTGAGTTTAAACAGTGTGTTTAGGTGAGGGGTAAGTTCATCTTTGAGCTCATGTAGGACGCAGCCTGGGACCAGTCTGGTCCCATTGATGCTGTGTTTTTGGCTTTGGAGAGGGCCGTTTTAACCTGAGTGTCTTGATTTCAGGGGCACTACATTCTTCTGGTATAGTTATGAGCCCTTTTGGGGGTGAGAGGGGGGGTGAAGTTTGCACTGAACCTGCCTGCCAGGATGTTGGCTATATCGGTCGGTTCAGTGTACTTTGTGCCATTCTGCACTAACTCCGAGCAGATCTGAGAATTGCCGCTTAGATTCTTGACATAGCTAAAGAGTGCCTTATGGTTATCTTTGGAGTCCATGGCAATTTTTCTTTCGAAGCTAGCCTTGGATGATTTTATGAGGGAACATAGTTCCTTGCGGATACTGATCAGGGATGTCTTCCCTTCTTGGGATTTTACTCTTTCTGTACTAGTTTCCTCCTTCTATTGTATAGCTTGTTTTTGGCAGGGGTCCACCAGACTGGTTTCCTTTTCTTGGAGGAGTGAGTCTTGGTTTTGTTTGGGATAGCACGATCCATACATTCTTGTAGGTGCCCGTAGAGTGCATTATTAAAGGATTTTGCAGCTTGGACAGCGTTATCCTTTAGCATGTGGGATTTGAAACTTCTCACCTCAGTCTTAACTAACGTGAAGTTTGCTTTTGAAAAGTTTTTCACGGTGGCGGAATGTGGCTATCCAGAGTGATTAGTTTATGGTCAGATCTAACCAGTGAGGGGTTGACGTCCGGTGTGGAACATCGGTCACCCATGTTGGTGATGACCAGGTCCAATATGTTGTCACCTCTGGTGGGGGTGTTGGCCAGTTGATCCAGGGCCTTTTGAGTTTATAAATTCTAGGAAATGTTGGGCAAGGGAGTTAGTATTTGAGTAGTTCTCCCAGTTAATGTTTGGGTAATTGAAATAGTCAATATCAGGGTGTTTGGTAGGACCTTTATGTTTCCCAATGTTTCCAGGAATGCGGAGTGGGGGTCCTGGGACATGGTGGGTGATCTGTAGCAAGCTATAATTTGAATAGCAGTTTTGCCCATTTTTAGTTGCACGTGATCTCTGAAGCATCGTGCTGTGCAACTAACCCGGATGTTTGGGTATCCTTGATGAATTTGGATACTCCTCTGCCTTTTGTATTTCAGTCCGGGTTTTGTGGCTGAAATGTATGGTATGAGTTGCAGCTTGTAGTGCTGGGGTGCTCTCTGCAGCCTTAAACCAGGTTTCTGTTACTGCACATATATTAATTTTCTCCATACTGAGGAGTGCCTCGAGTGCATGCATTTTGAGGTTTAGACTTCTGGCATTGAGCAGCATTGCCCTCAGTTTTTTGTTACTTGTGCTATTTATGATGGTGGGTTTGTCTTTTTGAGCCTTGCCTAAAATGGCACTATGGGGGTGACAAGAGCCTTGGCCAGTATTCGAAAGCCTAAGGGTGACAGGTGCAAGCCGTCTCTAGCAAAGCAGCGTGGCTTGTCGAGCATGTCATCCCAAGCTGACGGACACTGGATCCCCTTTGAATGACACCAAAAGCTTAGCCAGTTGTTGAAATTGATAATTTTTTCTCTGTACCGTGGGTATCATTCTTGGTAAGGGCAGGATGCTACTCAGTGTCAGGGTCATACTGGCCTGGGCTACGTGATCAGAGAGCTCCTCCATGTCTTTTTTCATGTAGTCTAGGGAGGTACGGCTCAGGTCATTCACACCAACATGGACAATGACAGATTCATATTTGTACTTGTTCTGGAGTGACCTGAGTGCTTGTGTTATGTGCCGGATCCTGGCACCCGACAGACAGCTAACAGTAACCTTCTCCTTGTTCAGCCTAGTGAGTGGGATGTCAGTGTGCCTGACTATAGAGTCACCTATTACTAGTGTGTTGGGTATGTTATTCTGCCTTAAGGGCTGTGACTGTGGCACACTGGTTTTGTGAAGTATGTGTTTCATGGTTTGTGTTGGGCATTGGAGGTTGCTTGGACGTCTGCTTTGGAGGTCTCTGTTGCTTTTGCAGATTTTTATTTAGAGCCTCCGAGTATGTTTTTATGTATTTATGTGTGTTTTTTGCCAGTGCTGGTTTCATAGGTCTATGTGAGACTGGTGGTGTGATGCAAGTAATTCCATTCTCCTCTTGACTGCCTGGTCCAGTTTTGGGTTGAGAGAGCTTAGCCTACAATTTGGCTGTATAAATGCATCTCTCACATGTATTAGTGTTTGGAGGAAGGAGGAGAGGGTTGTCTGTGTGGGTCTATATTAGATCAGCGAACGCTTAAAAAAGCGAACGCTGATTGTAAACTTTCGCTTACATAAGTTCGATCAATCTCGAACTGTCAGATCAGCGATATTTTTTCCTAGGGAAAAAATCACTGATCCAAAACACATACACACAACACAAGCACACCAAACAAACAGCAATCCACACACATACATAACCCTACACTAAACTATACACACACCACTAACTATCCACTTACCTTAACCCAAACTGTAACCCTAACGTCCGTCACTATCGCGCACACACCTTACCCGCTCCCTAACCCTAACTCACCTAACCCGCTCTAACCCTCACGTCCACACAATCGCACACATACATAACCTGCGCCCTAACCCTAACACTCACATCCACACAATCGCACACTTACCTGAATCTGACCCGTAACTTTCCACCACAGCACTGAAAATACCGAAGCAACAGAAACAGACAACTGAATTCTTTCCCTAGGATAAAATTTGGGTTTCTGTTGCTTTGATCAATCAGCATTCACTTGTTTAAGCATTCGCTGATCGAATATAGAACCATTTGTGTACATGAGGCAATTGTAACATTGTCTCAAAATGCCCAGATTCACCAGTTGGAGTGGAGAGTACACCTGAAACTGCCCTTTGGACATGCCTGGATAGGTACAGTGAACTGTTTTACTGATTGGCTGGTAAAGTTGAATAGATAGCCTTGTCCTTCTCTACAGTATAGGGGGGTCTAGTGCTAAGGTTTATTAGTGCTTGCTATGAGTTTTGGGCAAGTGCCGGGATGAGAAGTGAATGATTTAAGTACTTAAGTTGAAAGTTTGTGTAGTTCCAAGGGAAAAATTGAAGAGTAGACTTTGTGGAGGCGGGAATAGTTATAGCCTAGCTAACCGTGCTGCCCAGTGTGCAAAACTGCGCAAATGCAGGTTTTATGGCAGGGAAATGAAAGAGATAGAAATTAGCCCAAAATGGCCAATAAACTACTAATTTCTGGGCTGAAACCACTCCTTCAGGGACAGATAGGCTTCTCAAAGCTCCATATCTCACGGTGAACAGAGAAACTTCCTTCTATCCAAGTAAGATATGGGCAAACACAGAAACTTGTAACACAGCCCTGAATTCAGCACTAACCTGAAAACTGGACTAAACTAGCTTAGAAAGGAGGGAAAACAAGTATTTTTTTTTTGTTTTTTTTTCAGAAAATAAAGCAGATACAATCAAAAAACACTTTAAATGCACAGAAATGGCTATCACACTTGAGTGTGTAGCCTACAACAGGTAAACAGGTAAAAACGACTTTGTTAGAGTGCAGGCAGTAAAATACGTACAATATGTAGCTGAAAGAAGCTTTTTAAATCAAAGAAACTCTAGAAAATTGGTGTTTTAGGTCGGAATTAGCTAAAGGCAACAAGAAAATACAGAAAAATTATACTTAATCACTCCAAAGTCTCTCTTTTGTCTCTCTGCTGCTGTAGAACTCTGTTGGGCACCAGGCAGGAGCTTGCTGAGCTGTATACTAGCACAAAAACCTTGCAAATGTGGGTTTTATAGCAGGGAAATGAAAGAGATAGAAATTAGCCCAAAATGGCCAATAGAACTACTACTTTCTGGGCTGAAACTACTCCTCCAGGGACAGATAGGCTGCTCAAAGCTACCTCTCAAACAGTGAACAGAGAAACTTCCTTCTATCCAAGTAAGGTATGGGCAAACACAGAAACTTGTAACACAGCCCTGAATTCAGCACAAACCTGAAAACTGGACTAAACTAGCTTAGAAAGGCAGGAAAACAAGTATTTTTTTTGTTTTTTTTTTTTCAGAAAATAAAGCAGATACAATCAAAAAAAACTTTAAATGCACAGAAATGGCTATCACAATTGAGTGTGTAGCCTACAACAGTTAAACAGGTAATTTAAACACAAAAACAACTTTGTTAAAGTGCAGGCAGTAAAATAAGTACAATACGTAGCTGAAATAAGTTTTTTAAATCACAGAAACTCTAGAAAATTGGCGTTTTAGGCGGAATTAGCTAAAGGCAACAAGAAAATGCATAAAAATGACACAATCACTCCAAAGTCTCTCTTTTGCGTCTCTGCTGCTGTAGAACTCTGCAGGGCACCAGGCAGGAGCCTGCCGAGCTGTATACTTGCATGCCTGTATTTTACATTTATTATCAAGAAAACATGCCTGTATTTTACATTTATTTACAAATGCCAGAATTAGATATCAAATTCTATTTGACTAGGCTGGCAATCTTCACCCATCTCTCCCCAATCGTCACACCTTGTGTATGGCAGACAGAGATCTTAACCATTATGCTATGTGCTCTCTCTCCTTACAAGAGTTTGTTGGTAAAAATTCATGTGCTTAAAGTCTATTCTAGAATGTGCGTTTTCACTGATACTATTCCATCCACAGAAAATGAAGCCAAACTGCAACTCAAACTATATATGAAGCCCTCAAGTTGTGGTATGTCAAAGTTCTCTCATTTCTCCAAGGTAGGGATCTGGAGTTAGTATGTAAAATTAGTGGGGGTGCAAGGGGCTTTCTTCCTTGCAAAAATGCTGTGTCCTAAACTTCTGAGTACTTTGAGTCTTGAAACTAGACTTTTCACTTTCACAGGTTTGGAAGTGCTGTTGTGCAAGTTAAAATTATATGGAGGAGTCATTCAATATTCACTCTCTTCATTTACAACTCTAGATGTACTATGGCCATCAGGATTTTCTTCCTAAAATGTTAACCCACTCTACCCTCTAACAGTGTTAAACTCATGTCACAAAATACAAACACCAAAACAAATGTCAGCAAAATATGTAGACTTCTTTCCCTGTCAGACAACTGTGAACACCACTCCCTACCGTAAAGAATGACTATGGCTGCCAATCAGTCTCATGTCTCACTTCATCTCTCTCACTCCACTTTTAGTTTCATTTTCCATGACTTCTGTCCACCCCTAGCTAACTGCCTGTTGGGTGAAATCAGCAGGTACTACTTTAGATCAAAAATAATGTTGAGTTAACCCTTCACAGAACAAACACTGGCCTTTTCTTTGGAAAAAATAGTTTCTCCAGGTGGTTGCCATCATCAGAAATCTGCTGCCATTAAATATCAGAAGTGATGGTAGGGACCCCAGCACAGAAGCAGCCCTGCAGGCCACCTTAGCAGCTCTTATGACTGCATCTCTGTTCTTGGACATAAACTAATCCTTTAGTAGCCATTCACCTTCCATACAAAATTTGGAATTTAACTTGATAACTTATCTATTCCTTTGTAAATAATAATGTAAATTCGCTCAAGAACTCCTTTGTAAACAGTGATGTAAATATTACTAGTACCTTGTTGCTTGTGCTCATCCTGATTTTGTAAATTATTTCCTGCTTTCAGTAACTACTTCCATGCTGATTTGTTAAAACAATACCCAATACATTCAAACACCTGTAAACGTGAAACTCTGCCATCCTCTCCCTGATGCTTCTCTAAACGATCTTGTTGTTTCCCATCATGCTTATCAGCTCATTGTAATGTGTTTAACTGCACATTACCAGGATTACAGATGAAAGGCGTCTTCAGACCAGCCCGTCCACCAAATTAATGAATGTAACCAAGAAAGAAAGAAAGATGGAGAATGTTTCCCAACAAAACAGGCAAGACCAGAACCTTGAATAACATCCCTAAATACTAAAGTAGAGGAAAAGGGAGCATTACAGGCCTCAAAGACATCAATGGAGAAGGATGAGAGACCTGAGTACCAAAAAAAAGGAGCTTACTGGATGGAAGAACAGGGCAATGTTCCCTGAGAATCTGAATCTACTAGAAGCAGACTATCAGATTCTGAGCTCCAGGACAGAGAGGAAACAGGAACTAGCCGAGGTATTGGATCAATTTTAGAACTTTAGATGTGAACCTAATAAAAAGGGGTCGGGGATGTGCAGGTAAAGGCGTTATTACACAACAGTGGCCATGCTGCTGTGGAAGTGGAGAAGTGTAACATTAAAAAAAGAAAAAAAAACAGTGGTGCAGTATTTTAGGGGAGTGGATTTTACTAAGCTGAAAAAATGGGACAGACACAAATTTCAGGATCGGGCAAACCAGTCTTCATGTAGGAAAGCAAAGGGAAGACACCATGCTTGGGAAGAGGCAAGAGAGAGTGTGGAGAGCAGTAAACAGTTACCAGGCTAGATGGAGAGAAGGAACCATCTGTTGAAAGGAAGAACAATGAACTGGAGCCCGATGGGCTGCCTACCAACATGTTCAGGAATTGGATCAGTGTGTTGGGAGATCCTTCAAAGAAGGTAATCAGGAATGTGATTAGTGTGTTGGGAGATCCTTCAAAAGAGGTGATCAGGAATTGGACCAGTGTGTTGGGAACTCCTTCAAAGGAGGTGATCAGGAATTGGATCAGTGTCTTGGGAGATCCTTCTAAGGAGGTCTTCAACATACTGTTGGTTAATGCTGATGTTCCAAACAACTAGCAGAAAGTGGAGTACCCTTGTACAATACAAGGGGGAACAGGAAACTTTTTAAGGAACTGCAGTACAATTAAGCTTAAAAGCAATGGGTGAGAGAAGTCACACATATCCACAGGGAAAGTCTGACTGCTTTCCTGTAGGATACCAGTATCTCCTAAATGACACAACCTCACAGAAGGAACTGTCAAACATAATTCAGTTTTATGACAGGATTGCATAAGTAAATGATATGGAAGTGGCAAAAGTGGTCTCAATAAAAAACACTGACGTGACTAGAAACACTGGGGGGGGGGCTTGGGGTAGAAACAAGACTGAGGAAATGGAACAATGCGAGAATTATTCTTATTTAGGGCTATTTACCATTTTATTTTTTTTTGGGTGCAGCATTTAATCACGTTACATAATCGTTTCCCAGGCTTGTAACAAACAAGTCACACATGACAATGACCGTGCCACATTCACATCCAGCTAGGCCTTCTTTCTTTTATTTTATTTAACATTTGTTTACCAGGAACGTCTGATTGGGACAGAGCCCACTTTTAGCGGAGGTCCAGGGTGAAATGCTCCAGACGCCTGTCCTTGGAATGTGGGAGGAAACTGGAGCACCCGGAAAAAACCCATGCAAACACAAGGAGGACATGCAGACTCTGCATAGAGGGCACCCCAGCCAAGAATCGAACCAGAGAACCTCTTGCTGTGAGGTGACAATGATAACCGCTGCACCACTGTGCTGCAGGTTTGCCTTTCCATCTACTGTTGCAAGCTTACTCTTGCAGTTCTTTATTTATTGACATTTGATTATGGAGAAAGACCGAATAGGTAGGAGCACATTTTCAGTGGACGCGTGGGGATAAAAGCTCCAAAGTATTACAAAATATTCTAAGAGCAATAAATTTTACAGTCTTTAAAAATAATACAAAAAAAAATGACAATTTAAATAATTATACCAAATTAGACATAATATGAAAACTTTGGTTAAGAATAGATGTAAGTTATATGACAATGTTAACAATTAGAGAAACTTTAGCCAGTTTATAGAAAAATTAAAGGCAAGTTAGCATAATACAAACAGGAACTTCAGTACAAAGTGAGAGAAAAGCAGTCTTATGGAAAGCTAGGAAGATGATTTGTTAGAAGTAAGGAAGTGAGTGATGATGGGAGAGTAAGGAGATGTAAGATATGAACAGGTATTTGTCCACATTTAGAGATATAGTTTATGCTGGTGTTGAGCAAGGGCAGAGCCAGCCTATGGCTAGGAAGTCTTTCAGAATGGATTTGAAGTATGGGAGGGAGGGTATTGACTTGATGGCTAGAGATAAGGAGTTCCAGGTCTTAGCAACATGGTACGAGTACAGACAATGCCCAGCAGATTTGACAAATTAATTTGTGGACAGGCAGGAGTTTTTGGTGACTGGATTGTAATGACCAACTGGAAACAGTTGTGTATAATGTTATTTAGTGCTGGACAAGCAGATGGATTCTGGGTAATTTTATAGGTGATAAGCTGTGTATATATGTTAGTTGATGGGGTAGTTCTAACCAATTCAGGCTTTTTAATGCCATACAATGTTGGGTTCTGAAATGGGTATATGCTGCAAATTTAGCAACTTTTTGATGGCATCTCTTTATTTTTGCGATGCTTTAAAGGTTAGTAAGGATGGCAGCACCACAAAGAATTGTGGGGAGTAGATAAGTAGTGGCAAGTGTAGCTTTTGTTGTGTCAGTGAGAAAGCTTTTGGCTCTATAAAGCATCCCTAGTTTTTGATGAGTTTTTTCTTATGCAATTTTGTTTATGCAGGTTGAGCTTAAGATTATCATCCACTATCATCCTTAACAATTTATTACGAGAAGTGGTTTCAATGATTGCATTATCAAGACAGAGGACTTTTAAATTTTATTTTTTCTTGGGAGGAATTTGGGGAAACTATTTATAGCTAAACATTGTTTACTGCTGTGTTACACAAGAGAGCACTTTTTATTTTTTTTTTAACAGGGATGTCTCAGGACAGCTAGGTCAGTTTAGGATGAGCTAAAATTCACAACATGATTTTCTTAAAAAAATAAAAAATCGGAGGCATGTGTTGCCAGTTATGCTACGAGTACTCAAGTGAGTAACTTTCTTCTGAGCAGGTGTCAAAAGAAACATAATGGCTTAGAGGAACCAGCTTACAACCGAGTAACATTCTTCTGAGCATGTGCCAGAAACATTACAACGTAAGAGGAACCAGCTTATGTCACTGACATTCTTCTGAGCATGTGCCAGAAATAACATAGCTTAGAGGAACCAGTTTACAACTGAGCAACTATCTGCTGACAACACAAATCTATACACAGTCTGCTTAAAGGAAAGATTACTTAGGAAAAAGAAAGAAACATTATGGCTGCAGCAACCAGAAATGATGTCAACATTTAATTGTGTAAGGAGGAGTATTTGGAGAAAGAGATGCATGCTTTTTCTGAAATGCATGTATGCATACAGCAGTGATATGAGGCAAGGTAAATATAATTTTCTGTAAAACGTGATGTACACTTTCTGGTTGCCTTCCTGACTGAGGATGGGAACCAAGTATAAGAAAGAGCAGGAAGCCATAGGCCATTCCTGAAAATTTGGCCTAAAATGATATTGTGTTTTTTTTAACCATATGTTCCACTTTAAGAGGACATCAAAACTAGACAAAGCTGGTGTGGAAGTCAACAATTCAAGCTAAAAATAAACCTGTCAGCTGTGAACAGCATGTACCAGTGGTAACAGCATTTCTATTCATGGAGCCACAAAATTAGTTGGGTCAGAATATTCTCTCCCTGGACTATCACTACGCACTCGCCAGCATTTGCAGCGATTACAGAGAACAGAAAATAAAATACTAAGGTTTGTATTTCTGTCTCACAAGCAAGACATGAAATTGAGAAGAAAACCTCTTTTCTACTAAAAACTCTAACAAAGTCTCTTAAGTGATTGTTAATACCCACCTCTCAAGAACGGTCTGTGCTTCAGGAACCATACCTACTCTAAGAAATGCGGATTGTACCTCCTTACTAGTCCAACATTCACTCAAGTAACTATTGAAAGACTATTAACAAACTATCCCCAGAGCACTGGAATCAAACTCCAGATGGTGTTGGATAAATCGGCTCTCCCAAGGACTTCAGACACTCTTTAAAAACACTGAAGTCAATGCCACTGTTCAGTAATCATGGAAAAGCCATCTAGGCATTAATACATTCGATTATATTCTCCTAACCACAATCTCGTCTTCTCAGACATTAGCAAAGAAGCCTCTCCATACCTGGAAGGTCAAACCTCACTCTCACCCAAGAGATAAACTACCTCCCTCTTCCTGCATATCTCATTTCTCATTTATTTTTCTTTATTCCTTCACCTCTCCCTACCTCATTTACACATCTCTCAGACACTTACTGCACATATTTAATTTGCTATTTCTTTCCCCTGTTCGCTCACCTTAACTACTTCATTAAAGTTACATCCCTCTACCATTCCCATGGTCACTTCTGTTTCTAACACAGTACGTGATTGTAAATACTCACTTCGGCTTAACTGTATACCACACCATATTATTTATTTACTATTTATTAGCATTTGTTTACCAGGATAGTCTGATTAGGCAGAAACCCTCTTTTCAGAGAGGCCTGTGGAGAACAGATCCATACATAAGTATACCTAATTTACAAAAGGTTACAGTAAGAAAGGAGTACTAGTTTAATAAAAACATTACTAACAATCATCATTTAATGTTTAGAAGACAAAAAGTGGATGGTACAGAAATGATAAATTATCACAGCTGTTAAACCAAATGAGAAAAGAAATAAGGTAAGTGCACATGACGTGTTACAGATCTGGTTAAAGGCCTTAAATAACAAGCAACAACAGAGAACAGAAAAAGAGATGTGAAAAATCAGCAGTACATAAAAGCAGTACTGCAATACAGTGTAGATTATTAACATGGTCTTCTAGGTTTAAACTTCTATACAGGAGAGTCAATGCATGAATGCCTTGTGTGGTAAAGATGGGGTAACAGAAGATGTAAGGAACCTTTCTTAAGGAGCAGAAGGGCGCTGGTAAGTATATGCAGGGCTACTCACTTGTAAGATAGAAGAGTACATTATGAACTGCAGTAAACTGACAATAAAAAGATGCAGGAACATTGAACTGAAAGATGGTAGAGCATAACAAAAGTAGTTTGAGGTGTTTTTGCATGCGTTTCATTTCATCTTATTATGTAAAAATTGTTGAAATGTACAGGTACGGTCATTACTGCTTCAATATTGCAAATCTGTACATAAAATTATTTTTCTCTGTTCAGCTGCAGTGACTTAACTTTATAAATTTACTATTACATTTTGCCTTGCTTTATTAGTGGTTTATAATTGCAGCTTTGCATTGTCTTACATTCCTACTTTTTTTTGTAATTGCTGCCTCATGGCCTGGAGCATGCCTGAAATGTGTCTTTGGACAGCGCATCTACCCAGTTAAATGTAAATATAAATAAATATTTGAAACATTTCACTATTCTTAGTATGGACACACACACACACACACACACACACACACACACACACACACACACACAGGCTAGTATCTTGGTAAGCAATATGCACTACACAAACAGCTAAGGGATAAAAGTTAGTGCATAACTTCAAATATATCAAGTAAAAATGTGTCTGAAAAAGCCAGAATGGGTTTTCCAGGAAATAGTAAAAACAGCAAAAACCAAAGGAATAAACAGCACAGCTAAAAAAATAGACCAAATCTTTATATGGTGAGCCCTTTCATGCCCATACGCCACTTCAGACTACATTCATACAAATAAAATTCAAACCTTTATATACATTAACAGATGCTAATTAAGCATCAGTTATGAAGACTGTAATATTTCACCGCTGGTTTTATAGGTATAGTCTCATTGAGACCAAAACCTTTATCAGCCTGTAATATAATCATACATCTTAATTCACAATTTCCCATTCTGTTCTCCATGTCCCAAAGTCTTAAGTCCGTAGACATAAGTTGTAAAACCATACATTTTAAATAATGTGCACAGCCACAGGAACGGACATGCTTAGCCTATGCAGTTGTGCTTTTAGATTTCCGTATATTGCAAGTATGCTCACGGGTCTGCTCTCTCAAAGAGCAGTTAGTTTCACCTACATAAAAGCACGGGCATGCCGTGCAGGTGGCAAAGTAAATCAAATTCTTGCTGCAACAAATCAGCATACAAAGAAGAGGCATATCATGTACCTGTAGTAGGGTCGATGAAAAAAATGCTCCAGTGCAATACGACTACACAAGATATACAGGGATAAGTGCCTATACAGACCAATAAATTCCTAGTAGTTAGGTCTCTGTTGTATCACAGCATACGTTTAAGGGACTTTCTATTCTTAAAATAAAACCTTGGCTTTCCTCCCACAATCTGTCTGATTTTGTCATCAGCAGTTGAAATTGGCCAATTCTGCTTTAAAACCTCACAGACTACAGTGAAATGTATGCTATGCTACAAGAGAAACCTAACTACTAGGAATTTATCGGTGTGTATAGGCACTTATCCCCGTATATCTTGTGTAGTGTAGTGTGTAGTCGTATTACATTAGAGCATCCCCACTGTAGATTTGATCTGGGACACTCCCCCAGTCCCATCTCTTTACCACATTCTACCTAATAAACTCTTTCTGCACTTGCTTTTAGTCCTTTTTAATTTAATTGCATTTTTCAAACTGTGTTTGGTCTAATATTGCTACATACTCAAGTGTGCTAGCTTGCACTGCATGTGAATTGTTTTTACTACTGTTTAGCCTGTTTCCTACCTTTCCCCTAACTAGTGTTCCAGATACAGATTTGCTGTTTCCAGGACTGTATGTAAGCTTCTGATCCCTCCAAGCCTTTCTGTGTTGTGGGGAAGCCTTCTAGCTTATCAGTGGGAGTGGTAAGCACTAGGTAACCTGTCTACCACATAAGGAGTGGTTCTGGCCCAGAAATTGTAGTTATTGCCCGTTTGGGCAATCTCTTCCATCTCTCTCAACTTTCTGATTTGAAAGCCTGCATTTGCACTTGTTTCTGTCCTATAACAAATCTAGTGCAAATACAGATTCTTAGTTTTGCTTACTCATGCTCGGCACTTGTTCAGAACTTGTAAGCACTAAATAAGCTAATAATTACTACAGCACTCAACCTTCCTCATTACCTAGAGGAAAACAGTTTTTGTACTTACTTTTCTCACTTGCTTAGAGAAAAACAGCTCTTGTACTCTCTTTCCTCACTTATCTAGAGGAAAATAGTTTTTTATTCAGGCATGTCCAAGAGTCAGCTCCCAGTGTTCTCTCCTGTCTATCTGATGAATGTGGGCATCTTGAAGCAATGTAGCAATTGCCTCATGTACACAGACAAACCTGTCCTTCTACCACCCAACACTACAATCTGTGAGAGATGCACTTATCTAGCCAAACTGGAGGTAAAGCTCTCTCCAACCAAGACTGAACTTGACAGTCATGAGGAGAAGGTAAACATTTGCACCACACCACACTCATCACATAGTCTCACTAAATCTACACCACCAAAATCCACACAGTAACACAAAAACATTTGCAAAGGCTCTCAATAATAATCTCTCTAAGCAACAGAGACCTCCAAAGCAGAAAAGCAAGCAACCTCCATCCCCCAACACAACACAAATGACACATAGCCCATAGACTCAGTGTGCCACTCAACCACAGCCAATAAGGCAAAACAACGTACCCAACACACTAGTCACAGGTGACTCTGTAGGCAGGCACACCGATGTCCCACTCACCAGGCTAAACAAGGAGAAGGTTACTGTCAGCTGCCTGTCAGGTGCCAGGATCTGCCACATAACCCACGCACTCAGGTCACTCCACAACAAGTACAAATATGACTCCATCATTGTCCATGTTGGTGTGAATGACCTGAGACTTATCTCCTTGGACTACATGAAAAGAGACATGGAAGAGCTCTCCGATCTTGTAGCCCAGGCAGGTATGACCCTAGCCCTAAGTAGCATTCTGCCATCGCCCAGAATGATACCGCAGTACAAGGACAAAATGATTTACTTCAACAATTGGCTAAGCTTCTGGTGTCATTCTAAGGGGATCCAGTATCTGTCTGCTTGGGATGACATGGTAGACAGACCACGATGCTTTGCACAGATGGCCTGCACTTGTTGCCCCTGGGATTCCAAATACTGACTAATGCTCTTGCTGCCCCTATAGTGCCTTTTTTAGGCAAGGTTCAAATGACAAATTCACCACCGTAGCAGGACCAGGCAAGCAAAAACTGAGGGTAATGCTACTCAATGCTAGAAGTCTAAATCTCAAAATGCACTCACTCGTGGCACTCCTTAAAATGGAGAACATCAGTATCTGTGCAGTGACCGAGACCTGGTTAAAGGCTCCAGAGAGCACCCCTGCACTACCAGGCTATAACTCATACCACACTTTTCGGCCATGTAACCTGGACCGAAACACCAAAGGCGGAGGTGTGTCCATATTCATTAAGGGTATCCACACCTCCAGGCTAGTTGCTCAGAATAATGCATCCGAGGTTATCCAAGTGCAACTAACTCTGGGCAAAACTGCAATCCAAATTGTAGCTTGCTACAGATCCCCCACCATGCCCCAGGATTCCCACTCCTCTTTTCTTCATGTACTGGAAAATATTAGGGTTCAACCAAACACCCTAATAATGGGTGACTTCAACTACCCCACCATTAACTGGGAAAACTACTCTGTACCAACTCCTTAGCTCAACGCTTACTGGAATTCATAAACTTCAATGCCCTGGATCAACTTATCCACACCCCAACCAGGGGCAACAATATCCTAGACCTAGTCATTACCAACATGAGTGACTGGTGTTCCACACCTGAAGTCAACTCCTCATTGGTCCAATCCGACCATAAGCTAATCACCCTTGATATCCACATAAAATTTCTCCAAAGCCAACTTCATGCTTCTTAAGACAGAAGTGGTGAACATCATGCCACCCATGCAGATGGACAATACCACAAATGCACTCAGTGCATGGATCATGCTATCCCAAACAGAACCAAGGCCAATCTGGTGGTCCCCTGCCATAAACAAACTGTACAACAGAAGGAAGAAACTGTTGCAAAACAGAGTAAAATAAGTAGAGATCCTGTATAAGATCCTCCAAAGCTAGCTTGGACAACCACAAAGCATTCTATAGCTATGTCAAGAACAGATCTGCACTGAGTTACAGCACAAAGGCAAGAAAATTACAGAACCAACTGATATTGCCAACATCCTGGCAGATAGGTTCAGTGCTAACTTTAGGCCCATATCTATACAGAAAGAATGCAGAGTCCCTGTAATCACAACTACACAGGTGACAACATCCCAGTCTGTCCACTTAAGCACCATGTTTAATAATAGCCTCACATCAGGCTTTGTGCCCACTGAATGGCTCACAGCAACAGTTATCCCACTCCACAAAGGGAGCCACCACTGATCCCGAACTATCAACCTATTAGCCTGATGAGCCTGGTCATCATCATGAAACTCATTAAAGACACTGGTAACCTCCAAACTCTGGATCCCACCTGAACCTGATCAACAGATGAGGGTAAGGTGGTTTACACAGCCTATCTTGACAACACCATCCCCATTCTGGAATTATAGCTAAACTCACTAAACTAGGTATAAACACAAGATGGGTTGCCAACTGGCTCACTGACAGAACCAACACTGTAAAAGTTGCAGACTCCAAATCTGACCTCAAAGCAGTGACAAGTGGAGTACCATAGGGTTCCGTCCTGGGACCTTTCCTGTTTGGTATCTATTTCTGCTAGAAGTCTAAATCTCAAAATGCAGATGACTGCAAACTAGGAGCCATAGTCAAGTCCCCAAATGATGTGGACACCCTACAGAAGGGCCTCCCTGAGACAGATGCCTGGTGTTAGAGCCTCAAGCTCAATGCCAAAAAGTGCTGTGTCATCCCTTTTGGTAAAAACTCTGTACTCATGAACTACCACATAGGCAGCAATCTACTTAACACCGAATGTGTGATAAGAGACCTTGGGACCCAGGTGGACAGTAGTCTCTCCTTTGATAGTCACATCGCCACAGTAGTCAGGAAGTCCTTCTACATGGCACACCTCATCATAAAAGGGTTCTCATCCAGGAAAAAAGAGGTCATTGTTCCTCTCTACTCGACACTCAGACCCCATTATAGAGTACAATGCCCCTTTTGGAAAGTACCTCACAAGACATCTGCAGCAGCTGGAAAGGCCGCAGAAGTACCTCACAAAGAGGATTACTGGCCTCAAACAAATGCCCTACACTGACCTTCTCAAAAAACTCAAGCTTTACTCCGTAGCATATCGCCTACTCCGAGGTGATCTCTGCCTAACATATAAAGCTATGTCAAACCCAGAGCTGTTGGACATGCTACACCTAAAGAAATCCCAATCCCTCCGAGCTACACCCTCTAGGGAACTAAACCTTGTCAGTACAATAAACAGGACATGCTGGAGGGATAGATTCCTGTCCCAGAGACTTCCCATACTCTGGAACAGGCTACCCATCTATGTCAAGCAAAGTTCTTCATTAGCTGTCTACAAGAAAAATCTTGATGAGTGGATGAGAAATAGGAAATACACCCCGGTGATCACTTCTGTGTGTCTGCTCGACAGTGGCACAGGAAAATAACTTTCTTGGGTGGCATAAGCCAGGGAACCTTGTTGGCTAGGCTGACGTAGGCCCTTGGGCCAATAGCCTAGTACTTACCTATGAACCACTAAATGCCCTCCAATCAGTCTCCTCTATCAGCTCTTCCTCAAAAAACTAAGTCCCCTTATTGCTTAACAATGATAGGACTGTCAAGCTGACTTCTCTGTGCCATAAATTGCCTTGAATCCATGTCGTCATAATTAGTGTATGATGTTGCTATGACATCACTTGTATGTCTCATACTTTGTATGATCTATTTGTTTTTAGCTATGTATAATGACTAAACATTCTTTCCTCTAATTGTTGAATTTATCACTGTATTTCTAACTTTTGTAAAGGAGCTTTTCTACCCGGGTCACTGCTGAAAAAGGCCATCCTGCCCAGTCAGACTAACTTGGTTAACAAATGTCAAATAAATAAATAATAAAAAAATAAACTAGTATGCATCTATAGTAAACTATCTATGGTATGACTTACAACTAACAAGTGCTCATCCCTTCAGTCTCAATTTTTATTTCAAAATTCCTGAAAGAATAAAGAAGTCTGTAACTTGCAGATGCCCCCTGGAATATGCAACTGCTGCTCACTTTCCCAAGAGAATCCATATGTCAACATAAAATCTGGGCTATTATATTTAAAACAAATATTTTTGCCACAGTTGTTTCTACCGCAGCAGTATAAATTCCACAGCAAATGGTCAGAAGGACAGATGTCACAGGATTAGATTTTGTAAACCTACTTACAAATGTGTGTAACTAGAAGCATAACCAGAATGTTGTGTACACTTCTGTGAAAACATTCGGAATAGTTTAGCTTGATTGTAACACACATGTCCCCACATGATCTCATTCCAAAACCAAAGACCACATGTTCCCACCAAGGGTGAATTCCACAGCAAACGTATCTGACGCTATGCTACACAGCTTCAGTCTGATCCAGTTTGAAATGCTCCTTCCATTATCAGTAACTGCTTACTCAATTCAGGGTCACGATCGGCCACAGTGTATCACAAATCAATGTGCAGAAGGGCAAGATGTGCTCTTAATAGGATGCCACCAGGCCACTGCAGAACTGTGTGCAAACTTAACTACAATTTAGTGTATCCAGTAACTTAATTACAATTTAGTGTATCCATTTAAACTAAACATGTCTCTGGAGGTGGAAGGAAAGTGAAGCAGCTGAGCAAGTCCAAGTCAACAGAGAGTGAAAAAGCAAATGTCCATACAGACAGTTTAGGCCAGGTCAAACCCTGAACCCTAGAGCTATGAGGCAACAACACAACTAGTCTACCAGCTTGCAACCCGTTGTGAATTAAGGACAACCTCACATGTTCACACAGTACACTGCATTATGTGATACATGTTACTGTAAACTATTTAATCCATACCATTGCTGATTAATGCAGCTTTACTGTGATTCGAACAGCAACATGTGTGACAGGGACACATGCACATGTGGACACACTACATTATGTGAAATGCAAAAAGCATTGTTTATAAAAGAAGACATGCAATCAAAGCAAAGAAAAAGTTATCCAAGAATTTCAATTACTCACAATATATTTTGCCTATTTTTTCATACAAAATACAAATGCTAAGAGCATAGAAATGGTAATGTAAACTTCTGGGCAGAATATGCAGAACAGACTACAGAAACGAACATTTTGATTGGGAAAAAATCTAAATATGTTCTTCCTAATTTCTGACCAAAAATATCCTCATTAATTCAGCATAAAAATATATTGGCCATTTCTGCAAGGTCATATGGGTCATCAAATTAAATAAATCTTAATTATTTTATTACTTATTCAATTTACTGTTCATTATTTAGTATTTGACATGGGAAGGAAACTGTGTCATATACTGTTTTTCCTGTCTTTTGCTTAACATTTGCTTATTTCATCTGTTTTGTAAAGTGCTATGTGAAAAATGTTTAAATTGAGTTAAGTTTGAAAGGACCCAATTCAAGGACACAAAATTAGTTTGTACTTTTGTGCACCTTTTTAATAAGATTTATGAAAAAATCTATGTCTGCGCTACAAGCAGTCACCAATCAAATCAATATTTTTCTTCATTTAAGGTCACCAATACAAAGTTCTTCAATTTGCAGTTTTGCCACCCGTGAAATTGATTTTTGAAGATGACACATTCATGTTAGATTACAGTGTAGCCTTTAAGTAAGGGCGGTTGCTCTGTAATGTGTAGGCGAGCAGCTGTCAAAGCACTGCGATAACGCATCGGTCTGCTCTCTCTGTTCTTTACGTGTGCGTGTCAGGTAGTACTGCTTTTTAGCTTAACATCGTTAAAACTCTGTCCTTGCTTTTTCTTTGCATGCTTTTAGTCAGCCTGTCGCCTGCTAACAATTAGCCCAACACAATGAACCATCCTATTCCTTTCCTGCAGTGACAGAACAATCCACGAAGGCTATTATTTATGTAGCTAGCATTTTTATTTATTTATCCACTAGGCCCTAATCCCACACCTTGAAACAATCATCTTTGTTGCTCAACCTAAATATACAATTGTTATCTAAAGAATAAAAGGTTCCCATATTGCCTTACTTTATGATAAATCCAGAAACACAAATTGTTTTTAGGCTTCATAAATTAACTGACTGTGGCCAAAGACTTGATTGCAGTTTTGATAAGGCAAGGCTTTGCATCAAAACAACAAGTGGAGAACAGAGTGCTTTGAGGGAGGGGCACCCCTGTGTACTACAGAAGCTGAAATGGACCCAAAAGCCTTTTGTAATTGTAGGTGAGAATCTCAGAGGAGCAGGGCCAAGAAGGTCTGCAGGGAAGGAACAGTTCATCAGTATTAGAATCAGTAACAGGAAGGAACGTACACTAACTGTTTTGTATCATTATATGAATGTGTGGTATTAAAGGAGTGTTTGTTACTATCCCCTTTGAATCAGTACAGAAATCGGAGTTAGGAGGGAGGGACACTACTAATTCCAGGGTGTCGGGGCAAGAAATAGGACGTACTGCTATACCCTGTATGTCACAGCAGGGGGCAGTATTATAGGGTATCAGGGCTGGAAGCAGGTGGGCTACTATACCATGTGTACCAGGGCAGGAAGCAGGGGGTAGTATTATACCCTGTGTATCAGGGCTAGAAGCAGGGGAGGCTACTATACCTTGTGTACCAGGGCAGGAAGAAGGGGGCAGTATTATATATACCCTGTGTATCAGGGCTGGAACCAGAGGGCAATATTATACCCATGTGTATCAGGGCTGGAAGTGGGGGGGGGACTACTATACCCTGTGTGGCTGGGTAAGAAGCAGGGGGTGCTATTATAACCTTTGTATCAGAGGAGGAAACAGGGGCAGTATTACCCTGTGTATCAGGGCTGAAAGCATGAGGGTACTATACCATACCCTGTCTACTCAGGCAAGAGCAGGGGATACTATTATACCCCATGTACCATGGCAGGAAGCAGGGGGAAGTATTATACCCTATGTAGCTGGGCAGGAAGCAGGGGGCACTATTATACCCTGTGTACCAGGGCAGGAAGCCCTACATATTATAAATCATAATTAATGGCAGGATAAAATAGCTATCAGAAACTTTGTGTATACCACAGGTAAGTTTCATCAGGAACACTGTAATCAGATATCGATTTTTTTTTAATCAAGAAATAAAATGAGATAGGAGTACAAAATACCTAGGTAGGTGATAGTGCATGAGCTAGTGGAAGTACTAATGTGCAAGAACCTACCACAACATACAGTTGTGTACACTTACATAAATGTAGATGTTCGAGTGTATTCACTGTTGCATTCATCCCACTTGGGTTATCCTGCCAGGGGGAGCCCTCAGTTGACCTGAATACCAGAGGCTTAGTATTTCTGCGTCTGTTGCTGTCACTCCAGGACTGATGTCAGTGTTAAAAAATCAGGCAGCCGACACCATTACATCAGTTTTTCTTGCCCAAAATGTCAGGAGTCCCCAAATAGGGAGCTAGGTTATGGTGGAAGAACACCACCACCAGTAGAAAGTAAATACCAAAAATCCTTGTAGAGAGTGAGGACGAGAGAGAGTGAGAGAGACAGGGGGGCTGGAGGGTGGGAACCAGGACTGCAACAGTGAATACACTCAAACATCTACATTTATGGTAAGTGTACACAACCGTACTATGTTCTTCGTGTTTCACAGTTGCAGTCATCATACTTGGATTGAGTCCCAAAGTTGAAGAATGGGTGGAGGCAGCCAAGAAGAGTTGGGGCTGGCTAGTATCCCCTGCAGGACTGCTGTTGCAAAGCCCGCCCTGGATTTGGAAAATATAGGCAGGTGGTAATGCTTGGTGAAGGTATGAACAGAACTCCATGTTGCAGCCTCCAGGATGTCCCTGGTAGGGACCCCTCTGAGGAAAGCAGCAGAGGTGGGGGTTGCCCTTGTGGAATGTGTCCCGACCCCGTGTGGGGTTGGTTTCCTGTGGTGTTTGTAACAGAAATAAATACAGTGTGCTATCCATTTGGAGATGGTTTGTTTGGATATGGCCTTGCCCTCCGCCCCTGCTGCAGAGCTGACTAGCAACTGGTCAGTTTCCCTAAAAAGGCTTAGTCCTATCCAGGTAGAATCTGAGCTGTCTGTGCACACCTAAACCTTGCAGGATCCTTTCCCCCTTATTTTGAGGCTTGGGGAAAAAGGTGGGCAAATGAATAGATTGGTTGAGAATGAATAGATTGGTTGAGAGCCACACTGGACACCACTTTAGGCATGAAGTTTGGGTTAGTCCTGAGGGAGACCGTGTTGGTTTTGTGAAGGGCCGATCTTGTCTCCTGAACCTGATTGACTTCTTTGAATCAGTCTCCAGAGCTGTGGATGAGGATAAGGCAGTCCACACAGCCTATCTTGACCTCGCCAAGGCCTTCGACACCATCGCCCACTCTGGAATCATAGATAAACTTGCTAAGCTGGGCATAAATCCCTACATCACTCGATGGGTTGCCAACTGGCTTACTGACGTAACACACACTGTAAAAGTAGTCGACTCCAAGTCCAGCTCCAGACAAGTGGAGTACCTCAGGCTTCAGTCCTGGGACCACACTTGTTTGGCATCTACTTCTATGAAATACAGGCCAACACTAAGGGACTCTGGCTAACAAAGTTCGCAGATGACTGCAAACTGGGAGCCATTATTGAATCCCCAAATTATGTGGATATTCTACAACAGGGCCTTACAGAAACAGATGCCTGGTGCCAGAGCCATGGACTCAAGCCTAATGCCAACAAATGTACAGTTATCCGCTTTGGAAAAAAACATGTAACCATGAATTACCACATAGGTGGCAGTACACTAAACATCGAAAGTGTGATGGGAGACGTAGGGACACAGGTGGACAGTGGTCTCACTTTCGATAACCACATCGCCACAACAGTCAGGAAATCCTTCTATGTGGCACACCTCATCACTAAGGACTTTTCATCCAGAAAAAGGAGGTCATTGTCCCACTGTACTCATCTCTCATTAGACCCATTATAGAGTATAATGCCCCATTTGGTATGTACCTCACAAGACATCTGCAACAGCTGGAAAGGCCACAGAAATACCTAACTAAAAGAATCACAGGCCTAAAGCAGATGCCATATGCTGACTCTCTAAAAAAAAAAAACTCCAGCTATACTCTGTGGCATATCGTCTACTCAGAGGCGATCTCTGCTTAACATACAAGGCCATTTCAAACCCTGAGCTGTTGGAAATGCTCCACTTAAAGAAATCCCAATCCCTCAGAGCCACACACTCCAGGGATCTAAACCTTGTCATCACAGTGAACAAAACATGCTGGAGGGATAGGTTCCTGACCCAGAGACTCCCCATACTCTGGAATAGACTGCTCACATGTGTCAAGCAGAGTGCCTCCTTGGCCCTCTTCAAAAGGAACCTTGATGATTGGATGGGAGATGGGAAATTCACCCCGGGATCATGTCAGTCGCCCTGCTAGACAGGGGTCCAGAGAAGTAAATATTGTGGGAAGAAATATCCAGGGAATTGTTATGGCTAGGCTTGTATAGGCCCGTAGGGCCGATGGCCTAGTACCAATCTATGAACCTATGTCAGGATGAAAAATAATGAAAGGTTCCACATGAGTGTTTGTAGCTCTGAAACTCTTCTAGCTGAAGTGATGGCCAAAAGCAAGACTGTTTTCCAAGAGAGGAATTTTAACTCTGCTGCAGGTTCAAAGGGGGGTAATGTGAGCTTTTTCAACACAAAATTTAGGTCCCAAGCTGCGGTAGGAGCTCTTCTGGGTGGCCTTAAATTGTTAGCCCCTCTTAGGAACTGTTTGACAAGAGGGTGAGAAAAGAGAGGTGGCTCTGTGTTGCAATGAGCAGAGATGGCAGATGCATGAATTTTAATAGAAGAGAAGGATAGGCCCCTGTGCAGTAGGTCTGCTAGGTAATCCAGGATGAGAGGTAGGGAGGGCTGTGCTACATCAGCTCCCTTAGCCTGGATCCAGGTGCAGTACCTTTTCCACTTGTCAGCATAGGATTTTCTAGTGCTGGGTCATCTGGCCTCATGTATAATGTCCAGGACTTGCTTGCTTAGGCTGGTAACTGGAGGAGAGGTCAGGGAATAAGCCAGGCTACCAGGTTCAGGGTCTGCAATTGTGGATGCATGAATTCTCCATTCTGCTGGGTGAAGAGATTTGGAATCTGAGGTAGGTGCCATGGAGGCAGGAGTGACAGACTGCAC
Source organism: Protopterus annectens (assembly GCF_019279795.1). Lineage (NCBI taxonomy): Eukaryota > Metazoa > Chordata > Ceratodontiformes > Protopteridae > Protopterus > Protopterus annectens. The sequence goes on along the minus strand of NC_056744.1, from coordinate 368,418,286 downwards.
AGCAGTGGGTACCAGTGCTGGCATGGCTAGTCTGAGGCAATCAAGATTGGTTTTTCCTCCCTTATTTTGATTAGTACCCTTGTGAGTAGAGGTAGAGGGGGAAATGCATAGATCGAGAGGTTTACCCATTGGAAGGATAGGGCATCCACTTTCCAGGCCTTGCTGTGAGGTTCCCTGGTGCAGAATTTGCTGAGCTGGTGATTGTTGTGGGAGGCAAATAGGTCCACCTTCAAGGTGCCCCATTTCTGGGTTACGAGGTTGAAGGTGCTGTGGTCTAGCTGCCACTCGTGTGGGTCTAGGAGGTTTCTGCTTAGGTTGTCTGCCAGAGAGTTTTGGGAGCCTGGCAGGAATTGTGCTAGCAGGTGAATTTGCATGGCTGAAGCAGTGTGCCAAAGGGTCATGGCTAGCTTGCAGAGGGGATAGAAGTGAGTTCCTCCCTGCTTGTTGATGTACCACATCACTGTGGTGTTGTCTGTTTTGATTTGCATGGCTGAAGCAGTGTGCCAAAGGGTCATGGCTAGCTTGCAGAGGGGATAGAAGTGAGTTCCTCCCTGCTTGTTGATGTACCACATCACTGTGGTGTTGTCTGTTTTGATCAGCAGAGGCCTCAGGGATAGTAGGGGTTTGAAAGCTGTCAGAGCATGCTGACCAGCTAGCAACTCTTTTTGGTTGATGTGCAGATGCATTTGATTTGGGCTCCAATGGCCCTGAATGCACCTGCCGTCCATGTGTGCACCCCAGGGATAATCTGATGCATCTGTGGTTAGGGTCTGGGTGGCGTGGGGTTATGAAAAGGGAAGGCCCTTGTTGTGGTTGCATGCTGCTGCCCACCAAAGAAAATCTTTCCTTAGACAAGGTATCATAGGTATGATAGTTTTCAGGTCCTGAGAGTGTTGATACCAAAGGCTACACTGAGGCTTTTTAAGTACCACTGAAGCTTCCTCATATGCAGTCTGGCATGTAGAATGCAGGATGCCATGAACCCTAAAGCTTGCAGGATTTTCTTTGCAGATAACTGCGTTCTGCTGGCTAGTTAAGTAACCTGTCAGATAGGCCTGGTTTTCTGGAGTAAGGAATGCCATCTGGGATGCTGTGTCCAGGCTTGCTCCCAGGAATACAATTTTTTGAGTGGGGACTAGTTTGGATTTTTTTTCATTTATAGTGTACCCCAGGGAGGTCAGTAGGTCCTTTACAAAGGTCAGATGCTGAATCAGGCAGTCATCTAAGTAGGGGTAAATTTGAATATTCCTTTGTCTGCAAAAAGCAATGGCAGTAGCCAGGCATTTTGTGAAAACTCTGGGAGCAGTGGATAAGCCATAGGGAAGTACAGAGAACTGAAAGTGCATAGATCCTGTCCTGAAACGTAGATATTTCCTGCAGGAAACCCTGACTGGGATGTGTAGATAGGCTTCTTTTAGGTCTAGGGTGGCTAACCAAGCATCCTTGGATAGCATAGGAAGAAGCTGCTGGAGGGTGGGCATTTTGAATTTTGGTATCACCAGGAAGGTATTTAGAAGGTGCCTTCTTTTCTGGATACCAGGAAGAGCCTGGAATGGAAACCTTGGCCTATCTAGTCTGCAGGAACAGGCTGTGTTGCCCTCATGGAGAGCAGGGAATGGACTTGGTTTAGAGCCTCTGCCCACTGGTTTGGAGGAAGTTCTGGGAGCCCTTTTGGGGTTGGCAGTGTGTGGAAATAAAATTTGTATCCCTGGGACACTATGTTGAGTACCCATCGGTTGCTGGTGATGGAAGCCCAGTCTTTTGCATGAAAGGAGAGTTTTCCTCCTGGGGGCACAGCAGGTGGGCAGAGGTAAGGGGTAGAGTTGTAAAATCATTGTGAGTTCTTCCCATAAGGGGGTGGCTTAGCACTCCTTGCTTTTGAATTGGAGGAACTCCATTGCTTAGATCTCTGCATTCCCTGGGGCTGCTGTCTGGGGGGTCTGCTTCCCCAAGATCTTGCCTGAGCTGGCCTTGTGGGGGGCTGGAAAGGACCACTGCTTGGGGGGGGGGGGAGTAATGCCTACTGAACCTCGGAGGCTGGACTTGCAAGAACTCTAACTGTCTGCATAGATTTAGCTTTTTCTTCCATCTTTTTTAAGACCTCTTCTGCCTTGGTGCTAAACAAATTGTCTTTGGGCAATGGTTCATCCAATAGTTTTAATTTGACATGGTCTGACAAGGTCTGTTCCCTAAGCCAAGCATGCCTTCTAATTACAGAACCTGTGACTGCTCCCCTGCAGGATGCTTCTAGGGTGTCAAAGCCACATTGCAAGGTGTGCTTAGTAATTTCGTTCGCAGAATGCATAAGCTCATGTAAGTCTTTATTTTCTGCACAAGCTGGAAAGGTAGATAATTTTTAAGGAGTTCCATTGTATGTTGCTAGTATTTCAGCATGTGGAACTGAAAATTTAGTGCTCTAATGGTAAGAGTTGCAGAGATGTATACTTTTTTACCCCATCGGTCTAAAGCTCGGGAATCACTGTCCGAAGGGGTGGGATTCTTGGCTGTGGTTGCTTTTATTCCTTTAGGTCCCTGGGAGATGACCTTTGGGTCTGCAGTAGGATTTTTGAAAAGAAATTTGTATGAGTCAGGGTCTCTGTAATACCGGTCAGGTTTCCTGGGAGCAGGTGGTAAGTGTCGGGAGTTAAGCTAGTTTCCATGAAAACATCATGCACAACATCCAGGACAGGAGGAATAGCTAAAGGTCTTTGCTGTGGTAAATATAAAAATTCCCTGAGTCTCTTTTTGGACTGAGGATAATCCTGACATTTAATCCTGACATTCCCAATGGAAATGTTCTCTCAAAGTATGTAGGGTTTCACCAAAAGAAAAATCCTCTGGAGGAGAGGCAGAGGGAATGGATTCCTCTGCATCTGAATCCTCATAAGCAAACAAGGGCATATCTTCATATTCTGAAACCACAGAGTCGTCAGACTCCTGGTCAGATAAAGCTGCTAGGGACAAGTCTCTTTTTCTTTTAGAAGGGGTAAACTGGCTTCCCCTAATAAGCATGATAAGGTCTTCCACCATTTTAAGCATTTGAGACTGAGGCATGGAAGCAGGTGCTTGAGTTTGGGTTGTCGGTTTTTTAGGCGTAGTCCGTACCCTGGGCCTTAGAAACTTGGTAGTTTTAGAAAGAATTGAAGACGCAAAAGGAGTCGGTTTGTCTCGAATATCGGTAGTGCGAAGAACTTCCTCAGAAGCCAGTGCCTGCTCAATGGCTCCGGACCCATCCAAGGTAGAGACATCTGCAGGATCCTTAATCAACGAAGAGTCTCATGGCATACTAGACTACGAGCTGGTCTCGGTAGTGGTCTGAAAATCCATAGAAGTGGGCATCAGGAGCTGCGAAAGCACCTCACTGAGTACTGTCAAACTGGCGACTAGCTTAATGGATGCGTCGTTGGCAGTTTTGGACCTGTGTGGTCTGTCTGTCTTTATCCTTACATTTTTTCAGAAGATTGGTAGTCAGATGACTTACCAAAGCCATTTCAAAATACGGAGATCAAGAGCGAAAGTATTTAGCTATGCTAAGGGCCCGACAATGTATAGTTCTGGCGTTGAACAAAGCACAAAAGCGACAGCGAGGGACATCGTGTTCTGGGCCTAAACAGGTGACACAGTAAGACTGGAGCTCTCGGTGTGGTATTTGCTTTCCACAGGTGAGACAATTGTTAACCTTTTCTGACACTGGTTAGAGCAAGAAAAAAGGATCCCCAACAGGGTTCTTAGCTTTAGAAGACTTCAACTTCAATTTCGGAAACAAAAAACTCAGCTAGCGGATGACTGGCACTCATGCAAAATTCTTTTGCTTTGGGCTTCTCGGCAAGAAAGACTGATGTAATGGCCTCAGCTGCCTGATTTTATACCACTGACGTCAGTCCTGGAGTGACAGCAACTGATGCAGAAATACTAAGCCTCTGGTATTCGGGCCGACCGAGGGCTACCCCTGGCAGGATAACCCAAGTGTGATGACTGCAACAGTGAAACATGAAGAACATAAGTGTATTTTCTAGTAAATAATTTTTGTAGTAGTCCTGACTTAGTTGTACAAGGCCTATATGTCCAGCCCAACTTCCAGAGCTCAGTATTTTCCCTCACCAGGCATGTTAGATGTCCTCCTGTCTGGCATGTCAGAACACCTTCAGTATAAAAACTGGAATTTTCTCACATCACATTAGTGATTTCTTGCCCACAGAACCAGATCATGAGCAGTTCAAGTTTAGGATCAAGGCTATAGAAAGATTATGATGAGAATACAGTAAGGAAGACGCTCATGCTAAAGTAAGGGGAAATCAGCAGAAAAAGGACTCCCCCAGTTGCACTCAGACCTGAGCAGGCTAAAGGTCTTATAAGGGGAGAGGGAAAGGATATAGTAAGGAGAAGGTAGACCAGGCCAGTGCAGGATCCTCCACTGTGGTGGGAGGGAGATGGCACTGGAGCACTGATCTATCTTGAATATATATGCTATCATTGTAATTTCTGACACAGCCATACTACGCCCTTCATTTAGATCAATGTTGCAGTAGTTCTGACCACTGGCATGACTCCTAAAGCTCTAACACATAAGAAAGGTGGAGGGAATGGAGTGGTTGGGTTTGCAGCACATGCTGAAGTATGTTTGTAGCAAACCCAACATTTGTCCTGGAAGAAATGGACAACTTGCAAAGGTTTGAAGAAAGATCCAGCCTGCAATGCTTTGGAAGAAATGTCCAGCCTGCAGTGCTTTGGAAGAAATGTCCAGCTTGCAATGCTTTGGGAAACTGTGTACAGATGCTTAAAGAGGCAGGTTCCAAAAAAACCTGTGTAGTGGCTCCCCAAAGGAAGACCATTGCTGCAGATGTGCAGCTTGTACTATGAGATCTAACACAGCCTTCAAGTTTCTTTCCCTGGGAGGAATAACAGACCATGATACACTCAACTAACCATTTGGAAATCCTTTTGGTATTGCGTTTCCTTGCTTTCCTGTGGTAAACAAGACAGGCAATCGTATGAACTTCTACCATCTTTGATTCTGTGCAAGTCAGACCTCAGGTGTCTGTATGCATCTGATGAATGTAGTATTCTTTGCCACAGTTTTGTAGATGGAGTAAAAGAACAGTGAGCTGCGTAGCTGTATTTGGTAAAACTCCATCATTGACTTGAGCATAAAGCAGGGGTTTGTTCCAAGGTTCACTTTGTACTTTTGAAAAACTAAAAATGGTTCTTTACTCATCAGTGCTTGGTTCTCTCAGTCTTATAGATGAGGTGGTTAACTACCTGCAGGGCAATTTTATGTCATGCATTTCATTGGGGCTGTGGCTACAGGCTCAAAAGATGGTGGGTTAGTTTTTCAGAGAGAGAAAACTTGGGTCTCAAAGAGGGGCAATTCTTGTTCTTGGTAGTCTCAAGTGTAATACTTTCTTTAAAACTGTTTGAGAGGTAGAAGACATGCCAAGGGTGAATCCACTGGCAAGCAGGCGGAGATGGCCAAAAGGTATACTTTGATGGAAGCACAACAGTCCAATTCTGCACTGGAAACATTATTAAAGTATGGGAGCATCACTGACATGCAGTGCTAGGGCACGGATTCCTTCCACTGCACTAAAGGAAAACCCTTCTGACACTAATGCAGCGCTAAGGCACGAATTCCTTCCACTGCACTAAAGGAAAACCCTTCTGACACTAATGCAGTGTTAGGGCACTGATTCCTTCCACTGCACTAAAAGGAAAACGCCTTCCGACACTAATGCAGTGTTAGGGCACGGATTCCTTCCACTGCTCTAAAGGAAAACCCTTCTGACACTAATGCACTGTTAGGGCACTGATTCCTTCCACTGCACTAAAAGGAAAACCCCTTCTGACACTAATGCAGTGTTAGGGCATGATTCCTTCTACTGCACTAAAGGAAAACCCCTTCTGACACTAATGCAGTGTTAGGGCACCGATTCCTCCCACTGCACTAAAAGAAAACACCTTCCACTTAGATAAGTGGGATTTCCTTGTTGATGATTTTCTTAGCTTCTAATTATATTCAGCAAATAATACTTGATAAGATATAAGAAGTCCTATTTCTTACCAAACACAAAACTGGTTCACATTCAACAAGACGAGTATTTTCCAGATCTATTTATTTTTTTTTTGTTTCTTTACAGCTTCCATATATATGCTGTTTAATTTAAAATTCTCAGCACTTCAACTCATTTACCTAATTCTTTGTATCACAGATAGAAAGTGGCAGAGGACTAAGGCTAGGAGCTGTTAACGAGTCACTTCTTATGGAACAGAGTTTGATTCCCTTCACCGTCATTGGCCTACTGTGTGACCTTCACAGTGCTTTGAGTTAATTGGGAATTTGAGCTAGATTTTTTCGTGGTCTTCTGGACCACATGCCAAGTAACTATGTATGAAAAGCAACTTTGATTTCCACTTTCTAGTAATTGCTTTTTGGCAGCCACCATAAGGAGACACAGCAAGGCTTTACCATTTCTAGGCAATTCCGAATCTATATCATAGCTCAGAAAAATCATCTTCCTTGTCAAACCAATCCAATCACCCAGCATCTCCAACAGTGCACCTTTCAGGGAATCTTTAAAGTCTGCCAACTCACCGCACTTCCAGAAAATATGTTCCCAATTACCTTTTTCTTCCCCAGCACACCTCCAACATGTGCTGTCTACCTGATGAAAACTTCTTTGGAGTTTACTTAGGATATAAAAATACCTATGTAAACACCTCCAAGCAAAGTCTTAAATCTTGTAGACTTTATTGTATATTTGGGAGTCATGCACATTTCCTCCTATTGTTTCTTTTGAATTGCTTATCCAAGCTCTCTTCCTAATTCTTTCTAGCTTCCTCTGATTGATTCTTATAGTTATCATGCAATATTTTATACGGTCTACTAATTATTCCTTTTTTAACAGAAGATTCGGTTCTAGATTCTACTAAAAACTCTACCAGTCCTGGTCTTTCACTAAGGATCCCCCTATTTCTTTCTGTTTACCTATGCTCCGGTATCACTCCTTGATAGGGAGGTCAATCCTAGCCTGCAATCTAAATAAATTCTTGGCCTCCTTCCATTCTGTTACCTTTTCCTGTCTAGTTATTTGCTCCCAATACTTTGGTTCCTTCGCCAGTTTTCTCCAATAAATTCCATCCCCTTCTTGCCTGTTGTCTGTACCCCTGACTGCACTCATCCCTATCAGCAGAATCTCCTTCCTCCATTCCTGTGTTGACTTCGTTCTTAGAATACTTTCTACTGTTTTATGAATATAATATTCTGCATGGTTAATGCTGTTCTCCTTAAGGATCGGTATCCCAAATCCCAGTCTTCTCTTGTTTCTTGAGCTTCCCCACCATTTCATCATCCCTTTCCATGTCAAATTATAGCTGTCTGATTGTGTTATGTATAGGAGCCTTAACTGTGTAACTCTGAAAAGACTCTTCATATCATGTAATCCCAAACCACCTTGTTCTGTTGGAAGGGTCAGCTTATCCCACTTGACTCATGCCATCTTCCCCTCCCAGATAAAATCCTTCAATTCTTTATTAATTGCTATCAACAACTTCTCCTCTGGTTGATAAAAACATGTCTGACCTGTGTATAAAACTAAGCACATAAAAACTTGTCTTGATTATAACCACGTATGAACAGACCTGCTAAGGCCCTAATAAAGATGAATGAATAACAGCATATTGTGAGTTAAATGACAGACCTCCTTATGAATAACAGAACTTATGAAATGAATGAACATACTTTTTGTCTGTTCAGGCAAATATGATGAAAAAAAACAAAACAAAATAATAATACATACACTAACTTAACTCAATTTGCCTTATTACGTTTTGAATATTACCTTGGTTAAGTTCAGCTCTAAGCAACATATTTAATGTAAAAGTTATACATTTACATTAACATGTTTTACAAAATAACATTTTTTTGTTTGAGGACTGAAACAATATGATAAAGTACAAGTCACAATATATAAATTTGTTGCACACAGGTTAACTATCTGGTAATTACACAGGCTGTCTTATCTTCTACATTCATACCCAAGAGTAAAAAAAGTTCAGTTGTGTACACTTACCATAAATGTAGATGTTCGAGTGTATTCACTGTTGCAGTTATTACATCTGGGTAATCTGCTGGCAGGTTGCCCTCAGTTGGCCTGAATTCCAAAGTCTTGGGTCCTGCATCGGTTGCTGTCTCCTCTTCCATAACGTCAGGTCATTGGGGGTATAAAACAGGCAGCAGACGCCATTTTCTTTAGTTTTTCTTGCCCCAGATATCAAGTGCCCCCCAAATGGGTAGCACAAATATATATAAGCTATATATACATGCAACAATACAAACTTTACCTTCATCTACAAGCAAATACACCACAAAGACTGTAGAAGATAGTGAAGGAAAGAGAATCTCCAGAATAAAAGGGGGATGGTGGACGGGTAACCTGGACTGCAACAGTGAATACACTCGAACATTTACATTTATGGTAAGTGTACACAACTGTACTATGTTCTTTGTGTTTCACTGTTGCAGTCATTACATTTGGGTAGAATCCCAAAGCTATGGATGGGAGGCTGGAGCTAAACTGCATTAGGGGCGGCTATAAGTCCCTGCAGAACTGCAGTGGCAAAGCCTGCTCTGTTCTTAGAGTAGAGAGGCAAATGATAATGCTTTGTAAAAGTGTGAACAGAATTCCAAGTAGCAGCCTCTAGAATGTCTTTGGTTAGTACCCCTCTGAGAAAAGCTGCTGATGTAGCTGCAGCCCTGGTGGAATGAGACCTAATGCCCTTGGGCACCGGTTTGCCATGGTGTAAGTAGCAGAAACGAATGCAGCGGCTTATCCACTTTGAAATAGTCTGCTTTGAAATAGCCTTTCCCTCTGATCCTGCAGCAAATGTCACTAGTAACTGCTCAGTTTTTCTTAGAGCTTTAGTCCTGCTCAAGTAGAATCTTAGTTGTCTGCGTACGTCCAAGGAATGCAGAATCTGCTCCCCCGTATTCTGCGGATTTGGATAAAAAGTTGGTTAATGAATAGTTTGGTTAAGAGCCACACTGGAAACCACCTTAGGCATAAACGAAGGATTGGTCCTGAGGGACACCCTGTCTGGGTAAAATATGATAAAAGGCTCCATAGCCATGGGGGTCTGTAGCTCTGAGACCCTTCTTGCTGAAGTAATTGCCAGGAACGAGCTGTTTTCCATGATAAGAACTTTAGATCTGCAGTAGCAGCTGGTTCAAATGGAGGCAGGGTGAGCTGGGAGGCCTTAAAATGTTGGCCCCTCTAAGATACTGCTTTAGTAAAGGATGAGAAAAGATTGGTGTCTCTGTGTTGTAATGAGCCAAGATGGCAGAGGCATGGATTTTTATTGATGAAAAAGATAGGCCTTTGTCAAGTATCTCAGTCAAGTATTGTAAAATCTGAGGAATATTTGGCTCTGCTGTGTTAGTTCCATGTGCTTAGTTCCAAGCACAGAATCTCTTCCATTTATCAGCATAAGATTTTGTAGTACTAGGTCTTTTGGCTTCCAAAGTGACATCCACCACAGCTTTACTGAGAGGTGTTGTTTGAATAACTACACGATCAGCCATGCTGTCAGGTTCAGTGTTGGAGCTGATTTTGCAGGATCTGATTGTTTTGCTGGGACAGTAAGTGAGGTATTTGAGGCAAGTACCAAGCTGGGAATTGAGACATATTCCTTAGGATTGGGTACCAGTATTGGCGGGGCCAGTCTGGGGCAATTAGTATCATCTTTGTTTTTTCTTGTCTGACTTTTAGTAGGACCTTGGGAAGAAGAGGCAGAGGAGGAAAGGTGTAAACTGATGGGTTTTCCAATTGAAGGATAGGGCATCCACTTTCCATACTTGTCTGTGATAAGTCCTTGTGCAGAATTTTTCCAGTTGATAATTCCGAGGGGAGGAAAATAGATCTATGTCCGGGCTCCCCCATTTCTTTGTTATCATGCTGAAGACTTGTGGATCTAGTTTCCACTCGTGAGGGTCCATAAGGTTTCTGCTTAAATTATCTGCCAGAGTATTTTGCTTTCCTGGCAGGAATTGAGCTTGAAGATGTACTTGGTAAGTCAAGGCTGTGTCCCACAGTGCCATGGCTAGCCTGCAAAGGGGGTATGAGTGCATGCCCCCCTACTTGTTTATGTACCACATAACCGTGGTGTTGTCCATCTTTATCAGTAGTTGTCCTGGATGAAGTAAGTCCTTGAAGGCTGTCAGGACATTTTGAACAGCTACCATCTCTTTTAGTTGATATGCAGATGCATTTATTTTGGGGTCCATATGCTCTGAATGCATCTTCCCGCCAGGTGGGCCCCCCATGCATAATCTGATGCATCTGTTGTTAAGGTTTGGCTGGCAGGGGGTAGAGTGAAAGCCTGTCCCATGTTTTGGTGACATGCCTTTGCCCACCATAGAAACTCCTGTTGTAGGCAGGGAATGAGAGGAATCACTGTTTCCAGACTGTGACAATGTTGACTCCATAAACTTTTTAGGTACCACTGTCGTTTCCTCATATGCAGTCTTGCATATGGAATCAGTAGAATGCAGGATGCCATGAACCCCAAAGCCTGCAGAGTTTGTCTTGCAGATAACGGTTTTTTTGTTGCCATCAGTTTGAAGTAAGTAGTCAGTTGCCTTTGTTTGTCTGGCATGAGGAAAGCCATCTGGGCAGTTGCATTCAAGCTTGCACCCAGGAATGTTATCTTTTGATCGGGTACCAGTTGTGATTTCTTTTCATTTATTGGGTGCCCTGGGCATGTTAGAAGCCTCTTCACAAACGCCAGATGCTGAAGAAGAATGTACTTGTTCTCTGCTTGAATGAGACAGTCGTCCAAGTAAGGATAGATTTGTATACTTCTTTGTCTGCAAAATGCAATTACTGGTGGCAGGCACTTTGTAAAGACCCTGGGCGCAGTAGATAAGCCAAAGGGCAGTGCAGAGAATTGGTAATGCATAAAGCCAGCCTTGAAATGGAGGTATCTTCTGCACGATTCCCTAATTGGGATATGCAGGTATGCCTCTTTTAAGTCTAATGTCACCAGCTAAGCGTTCTTGCCCAGCATGGGCAGAAGTTGCTGCAAAGTTACCATTTTGAATTTTGGAATGTTCAGGTATGTGTTCAAAATTGATAAATCCAGTGTTGGGCACCAGGTCTTGTCTTTTCTGGGTACCAAGAACAGTCTTGAATAAAACCCTTGTCCTTTTTCCTGTTCTGGTACTGGCTGAATAGCCCCCATATCCATGAGGGACGCAACTTGTTTCTGTATCTCTGCCCATTGATTTTTTGGCAGATCTGGCCAACTGTTTTGCAATTGGCAGAGTGTGGAAGTGGAATCTGTATCCCTGAGATGCTATGTTTAACACCCACTTATCCTGGGTTATTAACTGCCAGAGCATAAAGTGCTAATTTTTCCCCTAAGGGTGCTGCCAAAAGATAAGTGCTTGGTGATGGCAGAGGGATGTCATTGAGACTGTTTACTGTAGGGTTGCACTTTATTTCCTCCAGATTTGGAGGTAGAAGCACCCCATTGCTTTGACCTGTAAGAATCCTGCGACTGGTATCTAGAACCTTTAGGGCGCCTGGATTTGCCCCGTTGAGCTCTGTCGGACACAGGAAAGGACCAGTTTTTTGTAGGCCAGTGTCTACTGAATCTTGGTGGCTGCACTTGTAAGAAGTCTTTTACAGTTTGCATAGACTTAGCTTTATCTCCCATTTTCTTTAAAACCTCTTCTGCCTTAATACCAAACAGAGTATCATGCTTTAAAGGTGCATCCAGCAATTTAGCTTTAACATGATCAGGCAAATTTTGCTCTTTTAGCCAGGCTTGCTTCCT